>NC_045696.1:84819065-85125825 GCF_009834535.1 Camelus ferus | reverse complement strand
CGGGTGATCCTGTGAGCCAATTCCTAAATAAACCTCCTCTTATTTACATCTATATCTATACCTATAATCTGTCTATTTATCTATCTATCTATCTATCTATCTATCTATCTATCTATCTATCTATCTATCTATCATCTATCTATCATCTATCTATCTGCTTTTGGTTCTGTTTCTCTGAGAACCCTAATACATTTCATTATTAAGTATTTCACAGGAAACTGTTAGAATGAACACAATAGAACATATTATTTTTCCTTCTCCCACCAGATCATTTGAATTTATATTTTTACCCAAATATTTTTCATAGAGTACTGAATCATTAATGTTGAGTTTTTCTATCTGAATGTGATATCATTGGAACTTAGAGCAGAAAAGGAAGTATACTTACTGGAGAGTAAATGAAACCCAAAACAAATGTATATTTTAGGAAACAGTATAGTTCATTAAATAAGCTCTTTTTACCTTCAAATTAAATGTTGTCTTCTAGTCAAAACAAGGAGGAATTTCAGAAGGAAACCACAGAAAATCAGAGCACCCTGCTTATAACATGGATAGAAAATAATATAAACCTAGTTCTCAAACATGTCACTGTTTTTCTTTACTATAAAAACAAACTTTTCTTGGCTTCCTTTTTATTTGATGGTACCCGATTAAGCTATAAATTTATTACACACACTCTATGGTTACAACTTTAAATGTTTTCTTTAAACAGCAGTGAAAAAACTGGTGAATTATATTACTTCCATACTAGGGTAAATTTCCCTTCCCATATACATATATACTTACCTATAAACGCATCTGAATAATTACGTTCTTGCTTACAAGGTATTTTTTTAATAACAAATCAAGACTGTTCATATTCATTCATTGTGTGTGCCCAAGTGTTTATAAATTTAGTATGCACAGGTTCACATTTAAACATTAATAGTTCATTTCTGTTCTTATAGCATAAATTGTCATTTTGAGAAATATATTGTCTGTCACTTTATTCTGCACAGTGGTCATTCTTTTGATAATAAAAAATATTAAATAATGTGATTCTTTTGTAGAACTAGATAATCCATTAAAAGTAAAAAATAAACATCTGAGTGATAAGAATAACAGATGATTACCCTTTCTTATTTTCTGTTATCTATTATTTACTAAAGTAGAATTAAGTAGTATCTTTTCTCATAATTTTTCTGAAACACTTGATTTTAGAAATGTAGACTTTGTTTATTTTGCAAAACTTTGCTTTACTAATTTTTATCATAAATTTTTTTAAATCAGGGTTTTTTATAATGCATTCTTAATTTTCTCTTAGAGAAATGTTAGTCCTTAATGAAATTTAAAAGCTAATTACTAAAAAGAACCATGCAAAATGAAAGTATTAAGTTATAGAATAGAAACTACAAATTCAGGGCGTGAAACTAATATTGAATTAATGTAATGGTGTTAGAAAACTCAAAAACTTTTAATTTTAATACAAAGTTTCTTTTAAAAAAAAACAGTAAAGTTTGTGTAGCTGCCTTTGTAGTAGAATAATTATTTTAAAATTCAGGCCAAAAAATGATTGGCAGGGAAAAAATGCATGGAGTAATAAATAATTTAGCTTATAAAGTCTTCCTTTCTACTATAATGATACATTTTCATTTTCAAAAATGAGCCATAAAACTTTATAACAGGAAAAATTCAACAACTCTTCTTTCTAATAAAACAGATTTTTAAAATATCATGAACCCAATAAAGAGCTCTAAGAATTATTTCGAAAAAAAATCTTCATATTAACATTTGTTCAGATTAAAAACAAAAAGTATAGTATTTCTGAGTACCATATGCTAAGCTCAATACTTTGTTAGACATTATGAATATAATATTGAACAACAATAATATACAATTCAAAATATAGACTGAAACCTTTTGTGAATCTTCTAAAAATGTCATTATATCTGAGCAAGTGTTCCAAAATATTTTATTTTTTCTTTTGAATTCATATACTTACCTTTAAATGGTGATTTCTTCTCTTTCCATTTTTTATATAATTCAAATTGTTACATTAAATCAAATGGAGATGTCAAAGTGACAGGACTTTACTGATAAAAAAAATTGATAATTTTGTCTCTTGAAACTATTAGAAATTACTCCCAGAAAGATCATGTTATCAATGTCCATGATTTTTTAAGCTAATATAGAAGATTCAAATATGTACCTCTGCAGTTTATAATTTGAATTAGCTTGTATTTTGTTAGCAGTGTTTATAAATATTTTACCACTTGAAGTAGTTCATTGCTATTTATTTTATTTACTGGCTTTTGAATTAGTTCATTGCCTGCTTTACTTCACAGAAAAATAATATGACTTAGAAATATATTTAACATTAATAATAAAATTATATTTTACTTGTTTTAATACCATGACAGAAATATTCTAACAGATTCAGGTCTTCTTTATTCACTCTCTTTATATTTTTTCCTGTGTATAGGACATTTCTTTGTAAAAACAAAATCTTGGGGGACTTTCCAAGAAAGTTGGAGAAATATCAAAGTTAGAGAAATGGTAGGTCAATTCTTCCACCAAAAGCAACTACAGAAGTTGTATCAAAAGTAAAAATCATCAGTTTGAAGACCTCAGGGTACTGCTGAAAGAAGACAGTCCAAGAGTTTAGAAAGCAGAGATGGGCACGGACAATGGGAAGCCACTTTCCCCTGGGGTGTTTGCTGATTCCTAGGACAGGCAAGAGTTCAAGAACACTTGCTCTGTCTAGGTCAGGGACCCCTGCTGATAGACAGAAGCCAGGTGCTGCTGCCCTCTTCTCTTTCTCCTTCTCCTTCTGGTTATTTTTATATATATTATCTGGCTATAAAATGTATTGAGCCAAACAAGAAATTTAGTACTTTAGAGGCCATAAGAATACTTTCCCTCAAAAATTTTTGTTTTGGTTTGTTTTCTGAATTATGAACTTGTATGGAGTGGAAGCTGAAAAAAATGAATCAGAAAGACCATGATAAGGAGAGAGATTTCTGGGAGGCTTCAGTGCTGAGATAAGGAACAGGATTCAGAACTCCCAGGGACAGAACTCCATAAGTACGTCATGCTCCATAAAAGCCCTGGAGGTCTGGACCCGAGGATGGGGAGAGGTGACTAGTGCTCAGTCACAACTGAGACACAGTCTGGATTTAGTTTTATTTCTGATTAAATTAGGATGATCAGATAATCAGTCTCCATTTTATATGACCATCTTAAGAAATTATAAACTCTCTTTGAGATAGAATAATAACATCTGTAGCCTCAAAAAAATTTTAAATGCACAATTCCCAACACTTAGTTAAAAATGAATTGGCAAGCCCCGAGATAGGACTGTGTGACCAAAAATAAATAAATAAAAAACCCAAGACAAAAAAAAAAAAAAAAAAAAAAGACAAAAAAGGACCACAGACAATCTAGATATAGGGGTCCACTGATAAATAATTAGAAGTGATTTATTTAGGAAAAAAAGATGAGACATTCCATCAGAGTATTGGAATCTGTAAAAAGAATCAAACAGAAATTCTAGAAATGAAAGATAATAACTGAAATCAACAATTCAATAGATGGGTTGACCAATAGAGGACAAGATTAATAAGTGAAAAGCTAGGTCAATAGAAACATCTAAACTGAAGTGCACAGATAAAAACAAATAAGAAATGGAGAATAAAGCAGAAAAATCATGAGAGATACAGGTAATAAGTTTAAATAATGTAATTGGATTTCTAGAAGGAGAAGAGAGTGAGACAGAATATTTGAAGTTATAGTGAACATTTTTAAAGCCCATGAAAATTCACAATCCATGTATATAAGCAGTAAGCCAGAAAGAGAAAGAAGAATATCATATATCACTTACATATGGAATCTAAAAAAAGTGACACAAATGAACTTATTTATAAAACAGAAACAGGCTCACAGACATAGAAAACAAACATATGGTTACCAGTCAGGAAAGGGGGTGGGAGGGGATAAATTAGGAGTTCAAGATTTGCATATACTAACTACTATATATAAAATAGATAAATAGTAAGTTTCTACTGTGTAGCACAGGGAACTATATTCAATATCTTGTAGTAACCTATAGTGAAAAAGAATATGATGAAGAGTGTCTGTACGTATATGTACGACGGAAACATGCTGTACACCAGAAATTGACACAACACCGTAAACTGACTATTCTTCAATTAAAAAAAGAGTATAGAGAAAGAGAGAGGAATCTAATTTTTGTTGCCCTTTTAGTACAACATTTCCATAGAGATCTGATGTAGTTCCCAAAGTTTGAAAAGAACTCCTGACAGAACTTCCTGATCATGGATCATTGATTTGGACAAAAGATAAATTAGAAGTGGAAAAAAATCACTCAAACACTGACTTGTGGGGTTGAAACTTGACTTAAAAAGGAATTGAAAAAAAAATCTCTAGTGTAATAGAAGGGTAAAAAAAAACAAAAACAAAAACAAAAAAACCCACACAATACAGAGTATCTTACTACCTACCATCATGACTTAAGTGAAATCCCTAACTCTATAGCAGGGAATCAAGCGAGTATAACCAGAGAGAAATGATCAGTTTACCTAAATCTGAATGCCAAGCACTATGTGCACTTTCTGAATAAACTTCAGATGTAGCACCAATCTCATAGAAGAATAAGCAGAGTTTGATCTAAGGTGTCATAATTCATGAATCTATGAAAATTTCATGAGCACTAGAAGTCAATAATCAATGAAATATTTTCTCTTTTGAAGCTGAGGTCACAGATCATTAAGGAGCTATTTAGGTATAAACCTTGCAATTACAAACATCAAAGTTGATATGTGGCTAGAGTCCCTGGCTTGGTAGTTGATTGTTAATCAGAATTCAGTTGTACTGCTACTAAACTACATATCTTTGTGGAAAAATTTCAATTTCGTTTCACAAACACTGGATGGTGACTTGAATTCTACGCGAAATAAAAGTTAAATATTCAATGACATCTGAAGAAGAGGAAAATATTTAAGAAAGTCACTCTATTTCATTATAACTTGATTTATTAAACCAAAGAAAACACCCATTAAGTTGCGTTTACTTCTGTTACATCAGTCACTTTACTTAAGAGTTAGTGTCATAGAGATCCAAAAATAAAATGCCTTTGTACGTATAGATTTTAGTTTTAGTGCCTGTATCACGTAATATTTTTGCAATAAAAGACAGACTCATTTCTGTATCCATTTAATTATTGATTGGGCAATTGATCTGTCTTTTCATAGTTTAATAGTAAAAATGTAAAAGTTTGAACACAAATCTAAGGGTTCTTTGTTTTGAAATTATGCCTGTGTATTAATGAAGTAACCTTATGTTTCTATAATTTCTTCAAGTAAATTATGCTTCAAATATTAACTTGACTTTTTTTACTTTATTATGTACCTTCTGGTCAGATCTTGGTAATCTATTCATAGTCTATACCAAAAAATTCCCCTCTAAGAAGGAATATCAATAATAGCCAAGTATTAAGAGTTCAAGATTGTGTTTGAATCTGTGATATTCCAAGATGTAATATAGTCCTACAGCTTATATTTTCAACCTCGTACACTCTTTCTTCCAGTGATAACTCAATATCATCACAGTATCATCATCTCCCCTTCATTGTAACAGAACTGGAATCGTTGCCTTGGAAGCAAAACAACTCTTTTAGGAAGAGATGCTATTCTCTTAATAACAGGGTGATTCATATAAAATTGGCACTTCGTGGATCAAAAATTATTGAACATGATAATTTTTTATGGTTCAAATCAATGATATACATGAGATTTATCAGTTAAACTGTATCAGTTGAGTAGAATTTTTTCCAATTTTTTTGAGGTACAATCAACAAGTAAAATTGTAAGATATTTAAAATGTACGACATGATAATTTGATATACATATACATAAGGAAAGGATTTCCCCATTAAGTTAATTAACACAACCATCATCTCCTATATTTGCCCTTTTTTGGGGAGGGGGTGCTGAAAACATTTCAATTCTATTTGTTTAACAAATTTATAGTCACCTTGTTATACATTAGATCCTCAGACTTTACTCATGTTGTAACAAAGTTTGTAGCCTTTTACCAACCACTCCCTATTTCCCCCAGCCTCCCAGCCCATTGCAGTCATCATTCTACTCTTTGTTTCTATAAATTCATCAGCTTAACTGGTTTTTAAAAACCTGCAGCATGTCAATGATTATGCTAGATATTAAGAATACCATGGTAGAAAGAATCATCTGACAAGTAGAGAACATGGTCCTATAAACAAAGTTACAATGCTGAAAGGTTTTAAGTTTACTTTTGTTCTTATTATTTTTCTTAACCTGTGCATATCCAAATATAGCACAAAAGAGGGAGAGGATAATTTGCAGACCAGTAAGAGGAGCCTGCAGTGGAGCTTAGGGAAGAAGGAATCTAATGTGCCCACCTGGTCCAGCTCAGGGGAGATTCTTAATAGATCCCTCTGACAAATCTCCCTCTGACAATTACTCCCACTCTTACGTAAGAGACTCTTGTTATTTTTTCTTTCTACTGACTCTTTATTGCAGACAGGTCTCCTTAAGAGTCTATTTTCCATCTTTTCTTATTTTATCTCTCTCTTTCCCATCACAGCTCAAGCTGTTTTGGGATGTTCTATTTTTTTAAATTTCAACATCTTCAAAATTTAATATTAAACATATACAGAAATATATGAAACATATACAAAGTTATAAACATAATGTAAGACAAACAACTGAAAATGAACGATTGTAAATCCACACTGTAACTCACACACTAGACCACTACGGGTATGTTTTATCTGCCACGTGCTCCTTTCATGAGCTACATCCTTGCCTCCCCTGCAGGTACAACAATCTCTACCTAGAATTAATGTGCATCACAACTTTGCATTTTAAAAAATTAGTTGTACTTATACACAAGCCTAAATATTATACTGTTTAGTTTTTATTGTTTTGGAGATTGTTATACTTTGTGTAATCTTCTGGGACTTAATTTTTAGTCAACATTTTATTGCTAAAATTAATCCACATTGTTGTGGGTGACTGTAGTTTGTGTTCACTGATGTATAACACAAATATATAATATGTTAACATAGCACAATTTATTTACTTGTTGACTTGATAAATAGTTGGCATATTTTCTATCTTTAATCTTCTTCTTTTCTTCCTTTTAACAAATAATGCAGATCTGGGCATTCTTCTGCATGTCATTTGTTGGATACGTTCAAGAATTTTTCTCAGATGCACACCTAGGAACAAAACTAACGCATCATATTTGAAGCTTCAACTTTATCATATGATTTTACCTTGTGATACAAAGCAGTTACAACAATTTGGCTTCCTACCAACAATATATAAAATGACAAATGGACTTTGTCCTTAAAATCATGAACCTTGGAGCTAGACTGTTTGTGATTACTTTTCCATTGAACTGAAATGCACAACTGAAGTACACTTAGAAAAGTGCACAAATTATAAGTGCACAGCTTCGTGAATTCTCATAAATTGAAGCAACCCTTGTAACCAGCACCTAGGTCAAGAACCCGCAAATTACCAGCATCTGTGGGTCTCTACCTGTGTTCTTTTCTAGTATTACTTTCCCATGCCGCCAATATTATAAAATTTACAAAGAGGCAAAACTAACTGATGGAATTACAAGTAGTGATAGCTGTTATTCTAGCTCTACCAGTAGTGTATGAGATTTGCAGTGGCTCTACACACTTACCATGTCTTATTTATTTTATTTCTGCTTTTTTTGCTTTTGTTTTCATTTCTGCTATTCTGGAGGGGCATATTATGGCATTTCAATGCAGTTTTATTTTGCATTTTACTGATAACTGTGAAAGTGGAGCTTTTTGAAGATGCTGATAAACCATTTGGATTTCCTTTCTGTGAAGAACCTGTTCAAATCTTTGGTCAGTTTAAAAAAAAATGATTCTTCAATATTTTCTTAACAATTTTATTTCTATCCTGGATTCAAGGACTTTGTTAATCTATTTATTTTAAATATTATGTCTGTGGCTTGTCTTTTTAGTCATTTAATGTTTCTTTTTGATGATGTCTTTTATAATATAGTTCAAATTATCAAATATTTCCTGTGATTATTGCTTTAAAGTCCTATTTTTAAAAATATTGGAATACTCCAAGTACATTAATTTGTTTTCTTATATTTTATTTTAAAGCGTTATTGTTTTACTTTTTATATTTATAGCTGTAATCCATCAGGAATTCATTTTGTGTATGTTATGAAATAAGAGACCAGGTTCCTTAGTTTGAATCCTCGGTCCAACAATTTTGCTGTGTAAACAGGCTGAGTTTCTCAACATATTTGTCCCAAAATTTCTTCATCTGTAAAGTTGGGATAAGAACACTTATTATGCCAGCCGCTGGGATTGCTGTCTCGGCTGTCAGCCTGGGTTAGGGGAGGGAGTCAGCTGAGGAGAGCTGCCTCGCTCAGTCCCCTTGCCTGGGATGTCTGGCATCCAGTGGCTGATCAATGCAGGGGGATAAAGTCCCAGGTCTCAGTCACCTCAACTCAGGCAATTCTCACAGTCATTCTATTTTCAGACAACCAACTAGTAGACTCAGGAGTCTCTTGAGATTATATTACGGCTTGATTCCTCCTTCTGTCTGACTTTCGTCTTGTCTCTTCCACAGGTGTTCACGGGAACACTCATTAATAAACACTGCTAATTACCATCCAGTACAATCAAAGGAAGACCAGGGAAGACTCCTTAAAAAAAACAGCCTCCACATTAAGACATGAATGATGAGCAGTTCTTAGCGAGTTTGTTTGTTGGGAAGAAGGAAATACATGCCAGGCAGTGGAAACAGCGCATGCAAAAACTCTAAAAGAGGAGAACTAGAAACTGAAAGACATTCAGTCTGGCCTGAGAATATTATGGGAGGAGGTAGTGTGTGCAGAAACAAGGCTGGACAGGTGAGCAGGAGTCAGCTCTGGCTGTGTCTTGTCAACTTTGCCAAGAGATTTGTATTTTTTATTAAGAGGATGAATATGGCCCAAAAGAAGTACAATAATTCATAAATACCAGTGTTGTGTATTTCCAAGATTGCTGTAGCTCTGGAGAAGTGAATAAGTTAGAGAAGAGGTATTAGCTGGAAAAGTATAGTATTAATCTACTTTATTAGTGACGATGACATAAACTAAGTGTTAAAGAATCCAGAACCAAGTAGTTAGGTGCTAGCAATAGTGAGGATCCAAAATTGACATGATTCAGTAAATTATTTATTATGGGGAGCGTGGGAGACAGAGGTCATGGTTAATGCTCTTGCAGGTGGCATTTTTTTCTTTCTTCTTGTGTGCTATTTGTCGAGTTAGGGAAACAAGAGGAAGTGGTCTGACATCAAGTAGAACATTTTTAATTGATTATTAGAAGTGCATTAGACTACCTTTTGGAAAATCCACATGGACTTTTTAAAAAAAATATGTAAGATAGTAAAAAAAAAAAAAGGTTTACACAGTAGATGTAAATTTTGGTGTTATATATATTTTAGTGTTATAAGCACCTACTTATTAATTTAAATTAAGGAGTGAATGAACACAAAGTAGATAAAAAGATATTATCACTGGATAAAAAGGGATTTTCTGACTGGTACCTCAGACAATGGAATATTATTCAGTCTAAAAAGAAAGAAGCTATCATGCCATGAGAAGACATGAAGGAAATTTAAATGCATACTACTAAGTGAAAGAAGCCAAACTGAAAAGGCTACATACTGTGTAATTCCAACTATATGACATACTGGAAAAGGTAAAACTGTAGAAATAGTAAAAAGATCAGTGGTTACCAGGCGTTAGGAGAGAGGGAGGGGGCAATAAATAGGCAGAGCACAGAGGATTTTTATGGCAGTAAAACGACTCTGTATGGCACTAGAATGATGGATACATGTCATTATGCATTTGTCCAAAGCCCTAGAATGCTCAACACCAGGAGTGAACCCTAATGTAAACTATGGACGTTAGCTAGTAACGATGTGTCTATGTAGATTTCATCAGTTGTAACAAATGTACCACTGCTGTGAGGGATATTGATATGAAGGAAAGTAGGCATGCGTCGGGGCAGGAGGTATATGGGAAATCTCTACACCTTCTGCTCAATATTTCTGTGAACCTAGAACTGCTCCAAAGAAACAACATCTACTTAAAAAAAAATTTTTATGTACTTCGAGTTTCAGTAAATATTGCTGCTTATATGGCATATATCAAGGGGACAATAATATAAATTGATTGCCAGGTATCTTTCTATTTTACATCCATTCAAAAAAGAAACAATCAAACAAACAAATATTATCTGTTAGATGGCAATTACAACTTTAACCACAATGAAGACATCCATGAGCAAATTTACCAAGAGTCTCTGCCATACAGCTCTTACGTTTTAGTTGTAAGAATCACACCCTAAAAATTTAACATACTTCACTTAGTATGAGAATCTTTAGGTCCATCCATGTTGCTGCAAATGGCAGAAACTAACACAACATTGTAAATCAACTATATTTTAATAAAAGATAATTAACATAATAGTCAGTAAACGATGCATTTTGTTAGTAGGCTAAGTCCTGAAAATGATAAATTGAACAGATCATGGTGAAGGGAATTGGGAGTGTAGGGGATGAAGTCTGCTTGAAATTTCAAAGAGGGTGGTACTATACCTCATAGAACAGACAACATCTGAGTAAAGCCTTCAAAAAAGTGCAGCTTTTATTTGTTCCAGTCAAAAAAACAAAAACAAAAACAAAAACAAAAACAAAACAAAACAAAAAAATAACTAGTGCATGGCTGATATGTCTGAGAATTGGCAAAGAGGACAGAGTGAAGTAAAATGAAGGGAGAGATGCATGACATGCTTGGTCCTATAACTCATCTTTTTAAAAAAACAATACTTGCTGTTTTTATGTTATTACAATCGTTATTAATGCAGTATTATTTTTCGTTTTCTACTCTAAGACAGGTTTTGTTCATTACCCTCTTCGCTCTGGTGAACTGAGATCGATTTATTCAATTTAAAAATTCTAGAATTATTAAGAGTCCATCTTACCGTGGGTGTATTCTGCATTCCATCTTGTGGCATATATACTCATTTTTAAAAGTAAAAATTTGCTGAAACAAATTAGATGCAAATTTAAAGTGGTATGCTTGGTTGTAATTTCAAAAGCACACCTGTATGAATGACCCTCTAACTCCTCATCCTACTCACACTGAGAGACCACCTGGGTTGAGATTTGGAGATTTGCAAGCATCCTTGGGGCTTGTGGTGTGTGCTGTGAGTGAGTGGGCAGGGAGCAGTGATGGTGGTGGTATTTTCCAACCCCAAACGAACAAAAAGAGGCTCTAAGGAGACCACGTGGAGTGCATAACTTGTGTTTCTCTACACTTGAGGAGACACCTTGAGCTGCTGTCTGATTTACAAATATGAAAGGGCGAGGGACTGATGAAGTGGTTTATTGGAGCAGAATAAAGGTGGATCTCTGGTAGTTTACGTCTCCACAGTTTGCCAGGGAAAGTACGTCAGTGTATCTCTTTGGGGGCCCATGAATCAGCTCAAGACTGGTGGCCAGAAAGTCGTTACTTTAGGTTTTGCCCAAGCAAGGGCAATAGAGCTCTGCAAAGAGAATCTGAAAGGATTCCTGGGGGCTGAGACCTGAAGGAATATCCAGCGGGAATTTGTTGCACTGGAAACTGCAAGTGTGAGATCCCCAGAAGGAGACATTTTTCTCAAGACAACACAACCAGTTAGTCATCTGCTAAATCTGAGATTGTGTGCATCACGGTGAGATTTCTTAAGTGAGATTTTTCCTGATCCTCTTCCTTTGCACCTTTTATCCCTGGGTCCAATCTCAACATTGTCAAATACCATGGTTACTTTTCTGGGGGAGAAGAAGCAGCTTTATGTAGGAGAAAGAAAGAGAGCAACTTGGTCATAACCCTACTTTCTTGAGAATGGTTTATATGAATGAGGAAAAAGTTTCAACTTTAGATCATATTGGGTTGTTTGATTTTTACCTGGTATTAGACATTTTAAGTTCTTGGATTAGAAATATATTTTATGATCTTAAGTGCTTGTACTACTTTTAATTACCTAAAAGTAATCATAAAATTTAAGGACACCTGTCCAACTTTCCATCCCAGAGCAGGAAAAAAACAAACACACCCTTCAATACAAATCCAAAGAGACAGTGGGAGAAAATGAGTTACCATTGTAATCAATGCTTTGTGCGTCTTCAATGAACCAGAACCACCCCCCCAACAGAAACTATTTTTGTTGTTGTTATTGACAGTATGAAGGATGAAAGAGTAATCCACTGACTCTGTCTGTAAAACATGAATACTAAAATTCTTCAGATAGTCCCCATATGGATTTTTAAAAATCCCCAACTGGATTTTCAAAATAAAATGTGAGATATTTAGGTGCTGGTAAATATTAACTTTGTTTTTATAATCTATCTTCTGTTTCAAAAATGATTTATAATTGATTACTTTTTATTTTTAGAATATATTATCAGCTTACTATAGTAGTTGTGTAGTTACTTACTACATTTAGCTGGCTTTATTGCCAAAACTAAGCTTTTTTACATTCTTTTCCTCTTTCTTCAGTTTGCATTTTGATTCATTTTTCATTCAAAGAGAGATTATATTTATGTTAATTTATTCAGGCAGGTAGCTGAATGATAGAGTTACTAAAGTCTTGATTTAATGACTTTAATCAATGAATAATTTGTAAGCACCTACTATGAGTCAGGGAAATCTATTTGCTTAGTGCATGACAGGTGTTTTGGCTGAGTAGAGAATTCTTGAATTTTGATTCTTCTTTGTGTAACTCCTCACCTACCACATCATCAAAGCTCTTTAGTTGTAGCTGCATTATAAATGGCCTTTAATGTCTCCAGTCTGTTTTGCATTTCCTGTGTTTTTCACTCATCTCTATTCTGCATAGTTTGGATGCTTATACAATTTTTGAGTATTTGAAATAAAAATATTTCAATGAAATTACACTTTGTATTAACATCTTTTGCTTTTGCTCATAGATTTATGTTAGTGTTCAGTTTAAAAGAGGTTTTATTATCAATCTGAGCAATAAATAACTTGAATTTCCTGTTTATAGATTGGAATTTTCTTCACCTGTTGAAGGATATATATTCTCTTGTAATTATCTTTTTTCAGTAATTTGTCAGTTGTCATTAATTTATTTTTCTGTAATTTCCAATAAGTTGATACTTACCGAGCAAAATCATGTTCATCAAACTTTTAAAAAAATTCCTTCCATCTTTTCAAACGGTTTTCTCTTTATGACCAGTTGCTCTAGCTTTTTAGCCAAGATGTATTTCCTTGAATCTGGAGGATGAAATAAAAAAATGTTCTAAAGTTTCGTTCTGTTTATGGCAACCAAAATGTTGTTTATAAACATCATAGCAACATCTCCTTTGGTTAAGAATAGAAGACACTGGCATTTGACCTATGATGTCTTTATATAACTTTGATAGTTTTCATTTCTGTACTCTTTTAGGTAAAAGTCCTAACAATAATTATCTCCTTGTAGTAACTCCTTTCTCTGAAAAAGGACCATGTTTGTGACAGCCAAACGTCAAAGGGCTTTCGATTTGTTGTGGATATCAAATCTAAGAAGAATTCTTACTGCCCAAATATTCTGCCTCCTAAGGCTGCCTTTAATCATTCATTGATGTCTTAGATCATGTAAGGAGTATAGCTATAGGCTAGGAAATAGTGTTTAGCAGGAGCTGTGCTCTCCCTTACAGAGTTAAGGACGTGCCCATGTACTGCCCTCACACTTTGTTGAATTTGATAAGCCTATCCAGTAGATGGCAGTGTTATCCCAGCTTGATGGATGTTCAATAGATTATTTTGGTCATAACACTTGGGGAGAGGAAGTGTTCCATTGTAAAGAAATATGATATCATCTATGCAGAGATTCAATAACGTGTCTAGACTAGATCAAGTAATTGTGTGTAGAAATGATAAAATAGCATATAAATTAAGAAAATCAAAATATTTTTCAAAAAAATCCATGTTTTGAATAAATAAGTTTGAATTAATTTATAACTTATAAATATAGTCGATAACTATATATGATTTATTAAAAACATGGGCTTTTTAAATATTTAATGATTTTTCAATATGTATTAGACTAATTTATATAAATACATATGTATGTAATATAATTTACTTTAAAATGCTTTTAGCTTTCTTGAATAGACATCAACCAACATTATGGATCTATAGATCCATAAATATGCTTCTAAAAGATTTTTCTGTCAATTTTATAGTATAAAATAAATCATATTCATTTAACTCATTGAATTCATGAACTAGATTTTAATTGAAATAATTACAATAAGGAAAACAGATAAGTTAACAGTTTCTAATCCCTATTCAGAATTGAGAAACTTTATATAAGATCTTGAAGAGTGTCATGAAAAATGGTGGAACATTGACAGACAAAGACAGTGTCACACTGGCAGGATCTGAGAATTAGCTAAGGAAATGTAGTGGTCAGGACTTAGCAGGCCCGTGGGCACTTCAGTATATGTTGTCATGGCTGCTAAATGTGTTCACTATTTGCCTGTAAATATGTTTACCTTGTGGGATGTTTGTGTTTCCTTAACGGCTTTTGTCGATGATACATTTTAATTGTGTAATAAATAACATTATTAATTCATTTCAAATTTATTTTCTTTATAGTGTATGGAAGGGATCAGAACAAGTTATTTTGTTTGTTTTTTCTTGTATAAATGAATTACTTTTCTAGCACTATTTATTGAGTATAAATTTTGGAGTGAAATCCTGTTTTCGGTTTTGGTGCGTCTCAGCCGCTGACGCTCCCCCACTCCAGGGGGGTCCAGCTGAGATCCCGGTGTGTCCACTGAGCCCCTCCCTTTTGCACATTCTGAACTCTGATCCTTGTCTACCCAGCATGGCAAGACTGCAGGACATCTCATGTAATTCTTGTGAGGTTGTTAAACATTTCTGCTTCTGCCCAGGCGTTTTCAGAGCTTAATAAATGTCTTTTTGAAAGCAAGCCTGTATGAGGCTCAGTTTTTCATCTCACTCTTCTTACTGAGCTCATGTTCATCAGTCTCTAATTCTGTCTCCTCTTCTTACTGAGCTCATGTTCATCAGTCTCTAATTCTGTCTCCCTAATTCTTTTGGAGGCCACCAAAAGAGCTCAGTGGCTTTCTTCTCCTTGAGCAGCCTCCCTCTGCCCACAAAGGGCCCGTATTCTCAGCCTCGGTCCTGCATGCAGGATGGGAAAGTGCCTGCAGAACCTCAACTCACCTCCCCAGGCTGGCCTGGCCCTTTGCCCTTGGCCTCTCCAGTCCTGGTTTCTCCAGAGGCTCTCTTATGTCCTTAAATGTAGTCTAAACGTTTTCCTAATTGTTTTCAGGATGGTTTGATTGCTTCAAGCTACTCCATTATAACCAGAAGCAAAAGTATAATATGGCTGTTTTTATATTTGAATTTGTTTAATTTATTTTTTTATTTGTGTGTGTTTTGTATTTACTATGCTTTATCTTTTGTTTATATGGAAAAAGCCTTCTTTTTTACTCTTTTCTTCTAGTTGTATTTTAAAGTTCTTATTACCTTCCCCCTATCTTAAAAGATATGTATTTAAAGATATACTTTCAATAATTTCCTTTAATGCTGTATCATGTGTCATTGCATTCGAAAGTTCTGAAGTTAGTAAATAAAAACTGCTAAATAATATAGGAGGCTGATTGCTTTAACATCGAGTACCTCCTCTCCAGTTACATGCTATTGTTCTGGTTATTTTATTTTAACAGGTTTTTGAAATCCCCAAAAAGACCTTATTATGAATTTGAATGTTTTTAATTTCTAAAAAATACTTGCTAACACATTTGGTATTTTTAAAAAATTAAATGCTTCTTTCATCTTCTCTCCCTCAGGTTTCCAATTTCTTCTTTCAGAGATGCAACTTTTATTTGAGTTTTAATGACTAGCGGTGAATCCCGTATTTTCAATTTTGCTAACGTGAAAATGTTTGCACTTGCGTCACTCTTGACTTATTCAGTAGGACACAGAACTGCTTCTGGTCAGTTCATTATTTGAGTGCTTAATAATTAATAATTGTTTTGTAACTATGTATGGTGACAGATATCAGCTAGCTTTATTGTGGTGATAATTTTGCAATACATAAACAAATATCGAATAATTACTTTGCATAGCTTAAACTAATATAATGCTATTAGTCAACCATATCTGAATTTAAAGAATAATAGTAATTAAAAAGTGTAAGAGTTTTTGGCAAGACTTATTTTCACTATATCCCCTTGTTGGTTTGGATACAGGAACATCACCATCAATGATTTTTTTTATCTTCTTTATTTGGATTTCCTCATTATATTACATAACTAAGACAACTTTGAAGTTTCTAGACCATGAGGCAGTGGAAATTCAAACCAAATCTCAAATAAAGTACAGGTTTTGATTACATTTACTTCTGAGAATTCTTTTCTACCTGGAGCCCACACAGAGGTGAATAATGATTTTAAATTGTCTCTTTAGAATAATAAAAAATATTTTGCTTATTTTAATGTTTCATTCTGGGTACAGGCTTTGGGGTTTTCAGTTTTAAGTAGGATCCCAGTTGAAATCTCTGCCTCACAAGAGCCCAGGGATTTGACCTATGGCCCTCACGTAGTTAAAACTGAAGTTGTGGATTACCTGGATGATAACCACCATCATAGGGACCCACAGCTCAAACCTGTCTATGTAGTATCTATGTGTCTTTGTGTCTATAGAGAGAAAGATATCATGAAATGTAAGGACTTGAAATGACCCTCAGTCCCTAGAAATTATGGAGTCCAACTCATCACTGTGGGACAGAATTCCTCTTGTAATACTTCTCACAGATGGTCATCCATCTGCTTCTGTGAGGCAGCACATGATCCTTATTCACTGCTCATTTCGCTCCCCTATTGCTCTAGTTGCTGAGATAATAAATGAAATTCATGGATTTTTATTATCATTATCTTTATTTTGTCTTTGTTTCTGCAATCAATATCTTCAGGAAAATGCTGTAGTGAGTTGGAACTATAAATGGATATGGCTAAAAATGCACTCCTGAGGACAACAAGGATTCACTGGAGAGTTTTTGGATAGAACAAGCCAACTTCAATAGGTCACTTTACTTTCCTATAAGTGGAAAAGAAGAAATCTTTGAGTTAGTAGCTAAGTATAAGTTTCTTTTTACTTGCAGTGTGATATTTAGGTGAGAAGTAAAATATCCTAGCATATGATGGTGTACTGATTAAGAACGCAAGCTTTGGAGTCAGCCCATATCAAGTAGAGTGTGACTGTGCACTGACTAGCTTTCCCTGTAGATATTGGGATGGTTTCTCATACATCTTACATAACTCGTAAAATGAGGTGAGTGAGATCTTCATTATGAAGTCTTGAGGAAATTAAATAAAATAGTACATATAAAGGATTTAGCACAATGACCAGCTGTTTGAGTGTTGATGCTGAGGAGATTCATATCGAAAGATATTTAGGAGATATAAAGACTACTTAATTTTCATATGATAGTGGCTTACAGAAGAAAATTTGATTGGCAGAGGGTGTATCACTTAAGACGTAGCATAAGACAGTCACTTAGGACACAGATTAAGACAATGGCAAACGTATTATGGATTCAGTGTAGCAGCACCCATGCAGGTACTAAATTCTGTGTTAGTTATGTTTCAAGCTCAGTTGCTGTAACAAAGATCCAAAAGCAGCAGTGGCTTAAATGAGTCTGTCTATCAAGTAACAGTTTCATCATGAGCAGTCCAGGGCTGTTACTGTGGTTGTATCAAGGACAAAGGTACTGTGTGTGTGTGTGTGTGTGTGTGTGTGTGTGTGATTTGTATATTGTTGATCTGCCATTTTTTACATATGGCTTTAATATCTTTGCATAAAATACATGTTCTATTTCCCACCATACATTCATCCAGGAAGTAAGAGTGAGAAAAAAATTAATGGAGATCATAATCCCTTTCCTTAAATCTGAGTCAGGAAGGTGACCGTGTCACTCACATTCCATTAGCCAGAACATAATTATATAGACACCCTTACCTGCAAAGGACATTGCAAAATGCAGTATTTATCTCGGCTACTATGAAATCAGTTAAACTCACAGAAGCTCTCTTATTTGAAAGAAAAGGGGGGAAATGGGCATTGGAGGGGAACTTGCAATTTCTTCCATGGTTTACCAGTTTGGCCACCCAAACATATTTTTTTCTCACTCCCTCACTCTCCCTGACGCCCTTACTCTCCAAATGAGACATGACAGTAACATGGCCTAATGAGTTAATTTTTGTTACTCAAAGCTAGGATCTTTGGCTTACAAGGAATTCTCTACATAAAAGATGAATTCTCTGCCTCCTGCCAAACCAGATACAAACTGGTAGACTACAAACAGATGCCCACAATTAAGACTGTCCTCTAAAAAGGAGGTAATGGGAAACATAAATGAATCATTAGTCCATGATAATGATAAGGATTGAATTACAGAAATTACGGAAATTTCTTGCCCTAAACATTGAAAATAAGTTAGCCAGTGTGACACTTGGGTCTTGTCCCTGTCCATTGCTCTCTGTGGTCCCTGGCTTTGACCTCTGAAGGATGTTTCTTGCCCATTATCTTTTCTAGAGGAATTTAATGTGGGCATTTATGGTTCTCGGGGATGCACAATATTGCAACCCATCTTTTCCTGCAGGCAAATTTGGGGTTCAGAGATCCTTTAAGGGTCAAACATTGGTAATAAGTTAGCCCCTAAATGAGATGACTGTTGGTTTATTGGCAGACAGGAAGTTCCAAATGCAAATAAGGGGGTTGAGTGAGGCAGCTCTCTTCAGCTGAACCCCCTACTAAAGCAGGCTGACAGCTCAGGGTTACCTGTTGATAACAATCCCAGCAGCTGGCATAATAAGTGTTAGACACTATTCTTATCTCAACTTTACAGATGAAAAAACTTAGGGACAAAAATGTTGAGTAACTCACCCTGTTTAAAACATGGTAAGTATATTGGATCCAGAATACAAACCGAGGAGTCTGGTTCTCTACTTCAGAACATACACAAAATCAATCCCTGATGGATTAGAGGTATAAATACAAAAAGTAAAACAATAATGTTTTCAAATAAAATATAAACAATGTACTCGAGGTATTCCAATATTTTAAAAAATATGATGCTAAAGCAATAGTCATAAAGGAGATACTTGATAATTTGGGCTGTCATCAAAAAGAAACATCAAATGAATAAAAAGACAAGTCACGGACATAATATTTAAAATACATAGCTTAGCAAAGTCCTTGCATCCAGAATACTAACAAAACTGCTAAGGAATATACAGAAAAATCTGTTTTTTAAAAGCTGACAAAAGATTTGAACAGGTTCGCCATAAAAAAGAAAATCCAAATGGTCTATAAACATCTTCAAAGGGCTCCACTTCCACAGTCACCAGTTAAATGCAAAGTAAAACTGTGCTGAAATGCCACAGTGAGCACAGTTAGGGGCCACATTTTGACGGGTTGCTTACTTTTATTTTTTTAGAAAACACCGCCTTCCTTCGGTTACTGTGCTCTGTGCTCTTCACATTATTCTTCCTTTTGGCTGAGTAAGGCCATTTGATAAGGTAGGCTTTGATGGACGGAAAGGTAATCATCTTAATCTCATTTTTACCATTTAGTTGGCTCCCAATGTCCAAACAAGAATATGGAGGGAACTTCTTAAATAATGGGAGAATGTAGAAATGTCATTCTTTGAAGCAACACACCAAAAGCTGTGTGTAACAATTTGTCATCACAATCTATTGGTCAAAACATAATCACATGACACACCTAGAGGTAAAGGCAAATGAGAATGTATTCTGTGTCTGTGGAGTGACATGCCAAGATGATATGTAGACTGCTATTAATAAAGAAGGGGGGAACTGATACTGAAAAATAATTAGCAATCTCTGACACTGAAGGTTGAGCACGTGTTTTGAAGCACAGTGCTTTTTATATTAATTAAACGTTTATTGGTTAATTCTTTCAATTAAAAGACAACATATGTTGATATGCTATTCACAAAAATGATATTTAAAATATAAGGATGAAGAAAGGTTGAAAGTCAACAAATGATGAATATGAAAAAATTGCTAGCTATGTTACTAGACATCAGTATTAAAGACAAAAAAAGTATCTAGGAACCAAAGGTGAGTGCAGTGCCCACGCAGATCGTACGCCAGACCTGCTGGAGCTGTTCTTATTAGGGGAAAAGTCACAAGAACAGCATAGGTGGCAAGTACATGGACTCTCTGTTGCCCAATTAGGAGCAGAGTAGAGCAACCTTGTAGGACTACCTGTTACACTCCAGGAGATGAAACCTGATCACTGAGTTTTTAAAGTTTAGAATTAGAGAATCACAAGCACCTCCCTGGGTGGAATCAGGGCCTGAGATACAATAGCAAGAAAACATATTGTAAACTTAGCTGCAGTCTTGTCTGACCAGCTCACGTTTACTGTGGGGGAGCATCAGCCCCTCTCCTGAGATAATCAGGGGGCTGAGTCCAGGTTTCCCAGTTGCAACTGCACACTAAACGAGATGGGCTTGTTTGTTTTTCATGGAGGCTTGTAATTTCTACCCTGGAATGAGAGAAGGCTCTGGCGACACTCTTGTAATTGATCTAAACTGATTTTCATAAACTCTAGACCATAGCCAGTTTTATGAAGCCTAACCAGGGGCTCACTATTTTTCTGGTAATCCAGGCAAAAATACACATGGGCAAAGAAGAAATTATATTGGATATTAGACAAGTTTTCTTATGAATCTTATGGTTAGTGGTACATATCTTAAATTGTGGTTTATACCTAAAAATTATCAGACAGAAATATGTACCCTCAAAGGCAAATGTTAAAAAGATGGTAAAAATGAATGAGTTTAACATCTAGCCAATGAAGATGTATTTTAAAATGCAGCGTAATAAACTTGAAAAGAGGAGTAGGAAGGAAGGAACAAAATATGAATAGAAATTAGTGCAGTAAGAAAAGGTCAAATAATAAAGGAGATCAACAAGACACAAAGAGCTCAGAAAATGCTAATAACCTTGATAAGCCCCTCTAGAGAATGTTAGCAAAAAAAGAAAAAACACAGAGTAACCAAATTGAAGATTAGGTATGTATTATATTTTATAATATAAATATATAAATATATATATATAAATATATAAATATATATATATATACTAGAAAAATGTCTTGTCAAACTTACCAAATTATATCACAGCAATAAAATTTCCCCTCACATATAAAATTACAGTAACATATGGCTTCACAAATTAATTAAACCAGACATTCAAGAAAAAATTTGACACAAATTCTTAAATAAAATTCTAATGAGAGAACACGTCTCAGCACATTTGATGGGGCTGGAAAAATTTTGATACTAACATCTTGGACAGCCTGAGAAAGGAAAATAATAGCCCTTCTTGCTCATGAGCAAAGGTACAAAACTTTGAAATAAACATCAAATCAATCCCAAGAATATATAAAGGCGATTACATATCATTAAGTAATAGTAATCTCCGGGAGTCAAGATTAGGTCATATTAAAAAAAATCAATTGATGCAAACCACTGCATTGATAGATCAAAGGAGGAAGAAATGTATATTTAATTTCATAGATGCAAAAAATATGTGTAATAAAAGTCATCCTTTTTCTCTAGATGGAGGAAGATACTGGAAAATCAATAGGACAACTGGGCAGGCTCCACTGTCTGCTCGTTCTCGTAAGACAATAGTAAGGTCACTTACACACCTATTAATTCATACTTACTTGGCAATTAAAATACTGGGTATTTTTCTTGGGGCTTTCTTGTTTGTTTGTTCATTTGTTATTTATTGAAGTCTAATTGACATATAACATTATATTAACTTCAAGTATACAACATAATGATTCGATAATTGTGCACGCAGTGGAATGGTCACCACAATAAGTCTAGTTAACATCCATCACCGTACAAAGTTACAAATATTGTTTTCCTGTGCTGAGTACTATCAAATTGTACTCTCAACAACTTTCAAATATGCAATGCAGTATTATTAACTAGAGTCACCACACTGTAGATTACATCCCCCAGGCTTATTTATTTTATAACTGGAAGTTTGTATAAAAGGTACAAACTGCCAGTCTTATCTTTTTTTGATTAAAAAAAATGTCTCTAAGCTAAATACTGATATGGAGAAACTTCTTTATCTAATAAAAGTACCTTCAAAAAAAGCAAAGCAGGCATGCTTATTAGGGGATCTTTGAAAGCTTAGCTTTTGGTAACAGAACAAGGCCATTAATGCCTGTTAACCCAAGTTCTGTGCATCATACTGCAATTCCAGATGAACTGTATAAAAAACAGTAAAGTAATAAACAGTGTCAGGATTAAATTCTAGACGCACAGTGTAAAAAAGAGAAAAGTAGTAAATGGCGTCAGGGTTAAAAGTATAAAACAAAGCCCTTATTATTGGCTAATACGATTATTACAAATATATCTTTCAAAGGAATTTATACACAAGTTATCACAATCAATAAGGGATTTGGAAAGTCAATTACTATTTTAAACCTAATAAAAATCATTTTTAGTTCTAGATTATTGAAATGACCAGGAAAAGTAGAAAACTATGAAGTTGCTAGTAATAAGTCTGACAAATCATATAAGGATTTCTATGGAGAAACTGCATAACTTTATTGAGAGACATTAAAGAAGGCTAATATGTGGAGGGCCACCCCATATTCATCATATTCATGGATTGCACGAATTAAATATAACACAGATGCCCATTATTTCTCATTTATCTTTCAGCTCAATTTAAATCAAAGTCTCATCAGATACGTGTGTATATGTGTGTAAATAGCCAAATCTTTCTGGATGAAAAGGGAAAAGGTGGGGCTTGCTTTGCAAGAATCAACATATAAATAAATTGACAGAATAAAAACTTCAGAAGGCCCGCACATATGTTAATTTGATATACAAGGATGTTATTTCTCAGATTAATGTATGAAATCTTTGTTTTAATACAGTGTTGGGAAAATGGAGTAGCTATATAGAAAAGCAGGAAATTGAACTACTATTCCCCATCATACAAAAAATGCAGATAAATTAAAGAATATAAAAGGAAAAATACTAAATTTTAGGACAAAAATATATTCTAAAATCTTGAAATAGGAAAAAATACATTAAATGAAACACTAAAAGTATAAACATTAAAATATATTTGTAAGTTTAACTACATTTTAAAAAAGAGTTCTGTTCATTAAATGACCCTAAAATGAGAGTGAAAAGACAAGCCACAAAATGGGAGAATATATTTGCAAGAACTATAATACAAAAAAGGAATTTCCTAAAATTAATAAAAATACATTGAAAAAACACAAACACCAGAACATCAAACAATTTGGTAGGAATAGCATATCACAAAGAAAAATACAAATATCCAATAGAAATGAAGGTGTGTTAGCTCTAAGAGACAAGTGTACTAAAATCACAGTTAGGTATTATTATACCCCTATATGTTGGCAAAAAGATTCGATTATGAAAATCCTAAGCATAAGAGTGGAGCAGCCAACAAGTACCTTCATACACTGGCTAAGGGAGTGACATTGGTCCCAGAACTTTGGGAAATGATTTGACATTGTGCAGTAAAGTGCAAGGTGCATGGACCCTGCAGGTCAGTAATTGCACTCTTAGGTACACACTTTAGAAAATTTCTTGTACTCGTGTACCAGGATCATGTACAAGACTGTTCACAGACACATTGTTTATTATTGCTCAAATCTGACACAAATTGTAGGCGAACAGTAACATTTATAAACAAACTGTTGTAGATTATAAAAAGAAATAAAATACAGCAATTAAAGACAGCTATAGGTAACATGTGTGAAACTCAAACAATCTCTAGTGAAAAAACAACATGCAATATGAGTAAATTTATATAAAGCTTGAAAAGAAACAGTATGTATACAAATTTATAAATGCATAAATTTGGAATTAAAAGCATGATATGATGACAATAGAAATCAGAGCACCTATTTCCTCTGGGAAGTGTAGGGATTCACATTCACAAAAGGGCATTTGTGGGGTGTCTGCTGGGATGGCGATAATTTATTACTTGAAACAAGTAATCAATACATTGATGCTTGCTTTCATTATTCTGGAAACCCTCTGTCTATATTTTATTTATATCACATTAAAATTTGTGATAAGCCAAAATGAATTAAGAAAACATCTTAACTACTGACACTATAAGTCTCATAGGCACACCATACTTACTATTCGTGAAAAAAATGATAATCTTTTTTCTACTTTAGGTAATGCCTTTCTCTGGGTGAAATTTATGATGGAAGGAAACTGTAATGACTCTTTTTTATATTTTGTATCTAATTAAACAAGTAAAGCAAAACGAAACAAACTTGTACCTTAGGTTCTTGGGAAGAAAATTAAAACAATACATTAAAAGCAGTAAGCTTGTTCACGAAGGTAAGTTCAGTTTTGTTTTGTACTTGTTGAGACTCGTGTAAACATTATCTCTGGAAACAAAGTTTTCCTATTTTATTGATTAGTAAATTAACACTCCCATATTGAAATGCTAATGCTCATGATTTAAAACTAGTTGTAAAGTAAATGTCTTGTTGTGGTTGTTAAATTTTATGTAGTTGGCGTTCAAATATAGTTAATACAATTTTACCAGTTTGGCATGGCCCATTTCACATGTTCATTTACTAGAATTGTCTTCTTACGTGATACTTGGTAGCAGTATGGGGCCTTCACAAAACGATGTAATCATAAACTTTAGGGAACTATTCTTTGCAGCAAGAAGCTTCCAATGTTTGAATAGTTTGGTATTTTTCTTTTTTAGTCAGTACTGTTCTCCAGACTATACAACAATCTTATTTCCCCATCTTCTTGTTTTTCCCTATCAAAAAAGTTTTTCACTATTTTAAATTATATTTTTATAAAGATTCCCAGGGAAAGTAGGTAATCATAAAATAGAAGAAAGAGACAAAGAAGAAGGAGTAAAGTGAGATAAATGAGGAGGAGAAAAAAGAGAAAGAGAAGGAAGGAAGAAAGAAAATTAGGAAAGGAAGGAAGTAAATAATAAATGAGAAAGGAAGCAGAGAGCAGGGAGGTAGTAAGGGTGGGAGGAAGGAAAAGAGAGGGAGGAGAAAAAGTGTCTTGCATCAGAGTTACTCGTTACTTTCTGTAATTCAATGGAGGAAATTATTACCTCTAAGCTACTTAATAATGAAAACAGATTTGGAAATCTTCAAAAGGACTTCGGGTAAGAAATATCTGTCCTGTGAATTGACAAAATGTGACCAGTCAATAAGCATTAGAATGGCTTAAGTAGGAAACATAAGTGAGAGAAACATTCAGAGTATTTCACTGCAGAAAAATAATGACAAAGGGGAAAAAAAAGGTGGGCATATTTATTTGCTAATTTACTGATTGGTTCCAAGATACAAAACCCTGAGCTGAATGTGGGGGTGAGGGTGGAAATTAGTAATCCTTAAGGCTCTTGCTCTAAGCTCGTGTATGGAATGGACAAAGAATTTGACAGCGATTTCTGATCATCTGCCTTTAAGAGACAGGCTTGAGTCAAAAATTTGAATGGAAATATTAGAGTAGGGAAAAACAATAAAATAATATTTATTATATTTTAGTTAGTTTATTCAATTATTTTTATATCTATTATAGGTCCTCTGGACATAAAGACCCATAAGATCTTTCCCCTGGACCCAGGAAACTCACAGACTGATCATCAAGATAGTCCAAAATTAAATAAAACTTCACTTAAAGTAGATGATGTAATCACACCAGAATCATAATCCAAAAGATTGACTCAAAACATTTTCAGGATGAAAAAGAACTTCATTTTTAACACAATTCTAGGACATTGCATTGAAGATTGAATACAGATTTCCTTTTGCAGTGAGTTGACCAGTTAGTCTCAATTTCTGGACAGACTTTTGGAGAAACATTGGGATTTCAGATATAAGAAAATGCCTTCTTCTAGATCAGTATTTGAGCTATCATGACTTAAAAGTGTTGAGCCCCATTACTTATGCGGATTCATTGAGGATAATATGAATATGGTGTGAAGGAAAAACCGGGCTGGGCTAACAAGATAACTCCCAATCTAAGTATTGGAATACTGATCTGAGTTCTGCTGGACTAACTTGTAAATCTAAGTTAATTAGTGTTGGTTTGCCGTTCATGTTTTTTGCTAGCCAGCTGGATTTTCAAAGATATATATCTGGCTTTGGAATGTTGGTTTGCTGCCTCCCTGCCTCCACTTTTGTGTTAATGATGCTGCTAAAGCTGTTCCATGCCTATTGGCTGAATACCCCAAGCTTGTACTTTACCCTATAAAACCTCATGCACATTTTGGAGGTGCTCAGAGCTTCGGAGCAGAAGCCCCTCTGAGCCCCCCGACATAATACATCTGAGTACTCCAACTCTCCGAGTGGGGCTTATTTCTTGGCTGGCCTGTCGTTTCCGTAACAATGGGAATAATGAAAAGGAAATTTCCCAAACATACAACTGAGACAACAAAATTATAATTTGAACAAATTTCTTGTATAACATTACCACAATCCCAGAAACATAATTTATTATGATGATACCTAGGTGTATGCCACTTTTCCAACCTGAATATTCCTCCCTGTGATAAATTCAGCATACTTCAAGACCTTCTGGATGCAAAATCATTTCTCCTAAGAGATGGACTTCAGAGGTAGGATAACGTCTTTGTCACGCACCCAGAAACAGTCTTTACAAATATTTTACATAAGTCTACACAAAAATGCTAAGTATCACTACTACAGTTTGAGTGTAAAACTATTGACCTGTAAAAACATATCATCTCATATCTTTTATCATTTGAGGATGATAAAACTTATGACCTGGACATTATTATTCTAATATTGCTAAGAGAAAACCCAGGTTCAAGAGATTGTTGATTGATCTAACTACAATTAGTACAGCAGACAGTAACTAGCAGAACCATGACTGACTCCAGGCTTGCTGGAAAAGCCACACAGCATTATTTAGTCAGTGTTTGATCAAATTACACTTAATGAGCAAATATTGATCAATGTTCTCCTATATTCAAGGTGCTCTGTGTATGCTTATGTGTATACATGTGACTCTTTTCCTAAAACGTGAGCTACTTGAAGTTCACATTCTTTTATTAATGACGCTACAGTTCCTAATGCAGGATTCTGCATATTCGATAAATGTTCATTAATTGAAGATAACTTAACCACATTAAATTTATTTAATTTGTATTAATCTCCAAGTCTCATGCTACTGAGGATTTATTCTCACAAAATCATTGACTGAGAAGGTTTAAAAAAATCCACCACTACAAACACATTCATAATCTGTTCCTTAGCGGGGTGATATCTAAATTTCTGTATCATGATACATTATATTTTAGTCACCTTATTTAGATACTCTCTTCGATATTTTAATGAAGATATTTAATTATCATTCCAGGCTTAATTCGTTTTGATCATAATTTGTTAACTAATTTATGATATGTGTTTATGACTAGCCATTTAAACAAAAATCAATATGGGTATTTTTAATTAAAAAGAATAATGCCTGTAAAAATATGATCTCTTAGCCACGGAAATGACATTTTATAGCAAACACTTAAAAAAAAAAATTACAGACTTAGGGACAGTTTTATACTGATTTTTCTCACTCATCAGGCTAAACTTCATTTGCAAAATTTGCAGCAGTTATTCTATTTTTATCCCAAAGCGGTCTGACTTAGTAATACAGTATTTTTTTAGTATTAAATTAATGAAAATTAGTATTTCTCTAATCATCATATAGTTTTGCCTCACATTTCTACATGCGGCTAAAGCACCATTGTTGTCGGTAAAAATGTAGCCTGTGGAAGAGAATCTGTTGCAGAGCCCGTTGCTCTGACCTTCACAGAATGTTTGAGTAATAACTGTAAACTTCGGCAGGAAAGCTCAAGGGGGGAGGAGCGATGTTATCTACCCCATCTGTAAAAGTAAGGGAATGAATAAGATCCTTCATCTTCGAAATTATTTTAGTTATATCAATTTGTTAATATTTTTCTTTCCTACTGAGTGTATATGTGCACCTGCATGTACTGTAAGAAGACAATCTTTTTTACAAAGTATTGTTTCTAAGTGTCCTATTTTCATATGATGATAGAACAAATACTGAAGTCCATAAATAGTACACACTTAATTGTTCACATATTAGTAAGACATATTATTTAAGGGCTAATTGAAAATAATTGAATCACAGTTTACATTTAGAAGGATCATTTTGAATTTTCTAAATCTCAGAAGTTTGCACTTAGGATTTATGAATGTGAATTGATTTTTTTTTAAAAAATTCTGACGATTAGAGTGTGTTTGCATGTTTATAAAGCAACAGTTATTTTTTCTCCCAGTTCAATGATTGTGTTACCCCAAAACCGGCCTCTGTACCCCAGTGGCCCAAACTGAGACTCGGAGGTAGTTTTGGGAGAATTAGAAAGAGCAGCTTTATTGCTTTGCCAGGCAAAGGAGAGCCACAGCAGGCTCGTGCCTCAGAGACTGAATCCATCTTGGGGTTGGTGTCCTGCAGCTCCATAGAAAAACCAGATGGAACAGAAAGGTGACAACAATCAGGGTGTTTTCCAGGGTGCTGTGTTCTTCTTAATCTTGATGAATCCACCTGGCGTCATGGAGAAACTCCGGGGGTCTGTTCATGCTTCTGAGGCTATCAGCCTGTGACCACCTTCCTGGAGCACAGCTTCTGGGTTAAAGGATAAGCTACTCTGGGTAAGGAATGTACAGGGAGTGGACAATGTAATGAAAAGGCTGGGGGCTGTTTAGCACAAAAGCAGTTGAGCAAGTGCAGCAGAGATGGGGGTTTGTCAGGGAAAAGAGAAAAGCAAGTTTCAAGAATTTCAAATCGGAATGAATCAGCAGACGGCTTTAGCATCAGGGAAGCCATTTTGTTAGTTTTCTACTTTTTCAATTGCATGTTAAAAAAGGGTCAAAAATACAGGAAGATGAACTACTGGGATTTGTTGAAAAATATCAGATTTGGTTTTGCAATCAAGATTATCTCTGTTTATACTATCTTTAAGAGAAAAGTTTGCCTTACCATGTTATAAAAATTCAACAAATGGGATGATTCTAACATCTACTTGCATTGCATGTTAATTATTTGAATTTTTGTTAAATTTCAGTAATATTTCTATTTGAATATTATTTACATAAGGGCAAGACAATTCTTATTTTAATATTTTCAGAGAAAAAAGGGAACAATTTCTAATTTCCATATTAATAACTAGAGAGAATTTAAGAGAGAAGGAGAAAAAGTGGAAGAAAAGAAAAACATGTTTTTGACTACAAGGGTGAATTTTCTTCACTCACCTGAGGTCGGAGAGTTGTTTTTCCATCCCCACACCTCAGCAAAGGCAGGAAGATGGTAAATACTCAAGTATTCCTGAATTATTACATTAATGAGCAAATGAAGGCCATTCTCCTTACCTCTCTGCCAAAACTCTCATGCTCACACTTCCCAATGAATAAAACTTAAAACAGGTTTCTTTAAAGTACAATCATCTTTCAGTTACTTGTTCAAAAGAGAGAGATGAAAGTCTTTTTTTTCTCTCTCAATTGGACCTCATCATGTATATTTTTCCTGCTTCTTATCTAGCAAACCAGCTATCTAGGATTTGCCTGCTTCCTTCCTAAATTGATTTAAGTAAGCCTTATGTAATTATACAGAGTTTAATAATACATCAAAAGCAAATAGATATCAAAATTAGTATGAGAAGAAGAAAAGGGCGCACAGATGAAGGGTAAGTTTCTATGGATTTGCGAGAAAAGGTCAAAATTTAGTTCTGACCTGTATATTCAAAGCAAATAAGAATATCACCACACGTGTCAGTATAGAACACATTCTTATTGCTAAAAATAAGTGCGAAATTCCATGCTTCTGAGATCTGAGCAAAAGTTCTTCATGTGAGCCTCATTATTGGATGCTAAATGTGCCAATGACCACCGAGGGAGAATACTTTTAAAAAATTACATTTATTTGAGTATTTGTGGGGCAGCAATAATACAAAGGGCACTTCCCACATATAAGCATCTGCAAATCACTCATTTCTCATCACCTCAAGAATCTGAGTTGTTTTTTGACAGCCAATACAAGCGTAAATTGCTTTAGTTCCTTCTGTTGAAAATAATTTTCACATGCATCAATCAAGTTAAACCAACCTACAACCAGAGAGACAGATGAATGCAGACTTTGCATTATCGGAGTATATGGGAAAAAGAATATTTATGGAGTATTTATCATGTCAGATTTTTGTTAGGTTCTTTCACACATAAGAGGTATATGGCAGTGTGTCAGTGAATAAAGAGGCAGAGCGTAGAAGTTATCAGGTGCCTGACTTTGGAGTTAAAGATTCTTAATCTCAGGTCCCTCATCTGTGAGAAGAATATAATAATATATTTCCCCAAAATACACATGTGAAAAATGTTACTCCCTTTCCCGTGTGCCTGACGTACACGAAGATGAACTGAACCAGGCAGGACTGTGTTTGGTGGAAGAGCATGAGGGAGAACTTGGCGCCCCCTCAAGGATCTGAGCGGCACTTCAGTATCAGGGCCTCACAAGTGTGTCAGTTTTTCCAGACACTTAAAGTTCAGGAAAGAATTGAACTAATGGATTGAACCTTCTCTACTTTTGAAGCTGGAAGAGTGAGGGAGACCAGCAACAGACAGACATTTGCTGTGTACTTCCAGCGAGCACTGGATATTGTTAGATGGTCACTTGTATCTGACCCACTTAGCCTAGGAGTGCACCATGGCAAATGTTTAGACGTTGAATCAGAGACTACACAAGAAGCTCACAAAAAGAATTACTAGCCTATCTGAGGACTTTGGCTACTAGGGAGGGATATGTTATAACGAGAATACCCATCAAATGAAATGCAGCTGTTGAGGGAGTGATGAACAGATGTCATACAGCACACATGCAAGCACACACACTCACACACAAAGAACCATGTATGATAAAAACAATATTCCCTGGAGCTTAAATATATGATTTTTAAACTAAAAATTAAGTACGGGTTAAGTACAGTGTAGATGAAATAAATGATAGGTAGATCCCTTCTGATGCTCAGATTAATGATCTGAAAAATCAAGGGCAAGAAAATTTCAAAGCACAAAGCAGAACATTATGGTGAAGTAATCATAAAGGAAACAAACAAGAAAACTTTGAAAGATAGATCTGAAAAAAGAAAATGGAACAGATGTGGGACAGGCAATAATTAAACAATTTTTAGAAGATTTCCCTTTAGTAGGAAAGATCTGAGACTGCGGATTGAAAGATGTCACTGTTACTCACAGTAAATTAATGAGAAAACACACAGAGATGACACATTCTGGTAAAACTGTTGAACTCTAAATAAGAACATACAAAATATTATAAAATATTTTTCCAGGAAAAAAGATCAAAGATGAACAGCTGGCCTTGTTACTTCTGAAATGTACCACCAGAGCATGACCATGGCGGGGTCCTCCATCCACCTATCCACATTATCAGTCAGGGTGAAAGGAAGGTATGTGAGGGTATGCACAAACTCAAAAACTTAGCACATTTGAGAGATTGGAGAAATAGATAGAAAGCAAATACTCATCTATATACAGCTACATAATAGTAAAGGACACACTGTGTGGGGATGTGTAGTAAGGGACACACTGTGTGGGGATGTGTAATAAAAGACACACTATGTAGGAATGTGTAATAATTTCTAAATAGGATTTTTGAAATTTCTTTTTTTTTTTTGGCCAAAGGAGAAATACCGTTTAGGGGAATACAACCAGTACTAAAATGCCCCTGAACCTTGGACATGGGTTTGAGGGAAATGGGGTGTAGTAAAGGAGGTTGTAAAGTCTTATACTGCGGAGGCAAAAGTAGCAGAGAAATGTGGAGATATTTAAACACTGTGGTGGGAAAATAATGTATCTCAGTGAGAAAAAAAGTGTTTTCTCTTTATAAATAGTATTTGTGTCTGATTAGGATTAATGAGAAAATGGAATATTATATACTTGGTAAACAAAAATAAGGGGGAAGAACGTTACAATATTTTAAAACGTATAACCCTTTGAAGACAGTTTGGCAGTTTCTTGGAAAACTAAACAAACTCTTACCATATCATCTAGCAATTTCACTTCTTGGGATTTCCCCAAACAAGTTGGAAGCATGTCTATGCAAGAACCTGCATGTAAATATTTGTAGCAGTCTTATTCATAGTCACAAAAACTTGGAAGCAACTCAGATATCCTTTAATGTAGGTGAATGCAGAAACAAACTGTGGTACATCTATACATTTATTCAACGATACAAAAAAAAATAAAGAATTATTAAGCCACAAAAAGACATTGAAGGACTTTATATATATGGTACTAGGTGAAAGAAGGCAATCTGAAAGGCTATGTACTGAAAAACTATAGGGACAGCAAAAAGACTGTGGTTTTGAGAGGCTCGGGGGAAGGAGAGAGGGGATGAACAAGTGGAGCACAAGGGATTTTTAGGATGATAAAAATTATTCTGTACAATACTTAATGGTGGTTACATGTCAGTACACATTTGTCGAAATTCATAGTATGTACAACCAACACAAAGAGTGAACTCTAATGCAAAATACGGGCTTTAGTTAATAACAATGTACCAGCATGGGCTTATCAATTATAACAAATGTACCACCTAATACAAGATGTTAATAATAGGAAAAATTGGGGGTGAGAGGATATTTGGAAGTTCATTATACATTTTGCTTATTTTTCTGTAAATCTAAAACTGATCAAAAATTAAAGTCTATTTATTAAAATAATTGATAATCAAATTAATGAAATAGAAAATAAAGTCAAAGGGTATCAGATAGTCACAACATCTTACTAAAAACAACACTGTTAAACTGAGTTGAAATCTATTTTAATGATGTGTTTTTTTGATTTTAAAAAGTGACATGTTTTGTTATGTTAAATATTTTAATTTTAAATTGGCAAATATTTTAGCAAGAAGTATTATGAAATAAAGAAGAAAAACTTTTAGTGTCTCAAATTCAAAACTTTATGCTGGGCATCGGTAATGCCTTTAGAAGCACCCTCGCTTTCCGTCTTTTTCCTTCCTCTCCTATTCCTCCTCTTTCTTCTCTTCCTTCTTTTCTTTCTGTTTCTCCTTGTCCTTCTCCTCTTCCCTGTAACCAATGTTTTCTTAGAACGCCATCCTGATCCATTTCTTAACGGTTTCCCTTTTCCAGAACTATTCAAACACATTTCATTTCACCCTTTCTTTAATAACCATATACATTTGCATTTGTTTTATTTCAAAATTCTTTTTATATTGCATTCCTCTCATTTAAAAAATTTAGTTTTTTATTAGAGTATTCTTATAGAAAAACCTATCTATTATCTATCCTTTTTTTAATTTTTTTTATTTCTAATTCACTGCCTGCCATAATTACACAATAAATTAATGGCTATATACTTTAAAGTATCGTAAAAGAAACTCAAATTTTGAAAAAAAAAAACCTCATCTCTACCTATGAATACATAGACATGTGTTTAGAGAGATAATATATGTACACGCAAAAGCAATTCAACACATAATAAATATGAGAAAGTTTTGTGTGGGAGATGATGATGTGGAATATTTCAACTTAGTACACAGATAAAGAGTAAGAGTGAGCTAATGCTTTTACATTTTTAAAAAATTATACGTATTTTATCTCTGTTAAATATTGAGTCAGACACAGTTTGGAATCCTCCTACTCCAGATAACTTTGGCAAATTACAAAATATTCTGAGTTTTCAATACTTCACTGGGATAATCGAGAATAAAAATTCTCTTATAATTTAGAATTATGTAAAATAATTTTTAGGGTGGATATGAATCTTAGGCAAGCTCAGACATTCATGAAATTTCGTATTTTATTATTTTAAAAAACCGATGTAAATCTGACTCTGAAGAATATTTTTGCTAAACTGGTAACAAAATCCATTTCAGCCCTTGAGCTGTGAAACTCCACATCTCCTGTCCTTTTCCAACCTGCTGCAAGACAGTGTACAGCAACTCAGCCCTACATTTTTGAAGCCATACTGTTCAGGTTGAATCCTAGCTTGATCACTTCCAAAGTTTATGGATTTAAGCAAATATGTAAGCATCTCTAGCTCAGTTTCCTCATCTGAAAACAGGGGTGATGATGGCATCTGCCTCTGAGGCAAACCACATGGCAACTGGGCAGCACTCACACCAAGTCTGATGCAATTAGGCTAATGGTGGAAGCTCAGGGAGACAGTGGCAGTGGCAGGTGTGCAGGTCGCTTGTCCATCACCCTCTGTTGCTGCATGCAGAGGTGGTGCCAGGCCAGATGTTAGACTCTAGGAGATGGACTCCAACCATTATGCTCTGAGGCTTTTAAACTGAATGTTTTAAGAAGCACCATCCCCTGTCCCAAGGATGGTATGACATGACAAACAAGATTCCAGTTCAACATTCGGGGTTGGGAAACCACAAGCTCTCTTTCTGACATAATCTGAGGATGTGGGTCCAGAATTTGCCCTTGTGGCTTGTACAGCGTGGTGAAAGAGTGACCCGATTTGTCACTTAAGAACTCTACCGAGAATGCGATGTGAACACTTGGTGATGCCAGGTCCTGTTGAATTTTGTGTGAAGTCAACTCGCGGGATCTCAGTCTTGGACAAAGTAATCTTTATGTCTCGCTGCCATGGAAAGCTATTTTGAGGGTTAAATAAGTTATATGAGGGATAATGAGTTAATACTGAGTGCTTAGAATAGTCCCTGGCAAATATTTAGTCTATATAATTTCTAGCTAGTAGGAGCAGCAGCAGCAGTAACAGTAATTCCTGGCCCGAGAGCTATGCAAAAGACCAGAGTCTTTTGCAACTACAAAAAAATGAAAAGAAAAAGAAAAAGAAAAACAAAACAATGGTGGCAGTGGGGTGGGGTGGGTGGGAATCCTCTGCTTAGTGCTTCACCTCCGAGTCAGCCACACGGTCTTTTTAGGTCTGCAGACCTGGTTGTCCATGACACGTGTGGGGAGTGGGAGTCTTTGCTGGGGGCTTGCGTTCTATTTTGAAGCTTTTGGCTCTCCTTTCTGGGGTCATGCCAGCTCCCTGCAGTGCTCCCATGAAAAACTAAGTTGTCCCTTGAAAATCTGGACATTCTAAACACTAGATTCTGTCCATGTGGAGGTTTTTCCTTCTTTCTGCTACTCTTGAAAGCATTACTTTCTACCTTTCCCACAAGACACTTATCATCAATAAAATAATCATTGGACTTTGTAGGAGAAGACAAGAAGCAGCACAATTTCTACTCTTCAGACTGGTTTTCCTTTTTCTTCTCTTTTTTAACCCTGAAAAAGAAATCACTGCTGCAAGAATCAATGAAGGGTTAGCTACCAATTAATAAAAAATGTGTGTGTGTGTGTGTGTGTAAAGAAATGGAAATTTCTTATCTTACTGTGAAATAGCTTACTACAAAACATATTGGAGACAGTACATACTAATTTTAAAGAGAAGTGTCATAAAGAATATTTTAATATTAAAATAAATTCAAGAGTTAAAACTTGTTATCTGGGTAAATAAAATATATATTTTATATTTATAAAGAAACTTCATGATTAAAAGAATAAAGGACAGCAATAATATCTAAAGCTCAAGAAAATAGGATGTGAAATTTGACATTATAAGTATAGGATTTAGAATTTTTGAAGCAGTAAAAATATCTTTGAATAAAATGATTAGACACTAGTGTTGGTTGACAGTTTGTGGCAGAAGTGACCTGTATTGGTCCTGGATATTGCTGATAACTTCAGAATGAAGCAAGAAACAAGCAAGCAAACAAAAAAACTAAATGAAATAACAAAATTTCTAAACGAATAGCAAATTTCTAAATGAAATAAATCCATTAATGTTTTCTATAAATATTCTATTTATTAAAAGGCAAACAGATCAAAAATTAATTGAAGGATAAGGAAACCAACCTCTGGAATAGATGACATTGCACTGACATAATAAATGACAGAGAAGACTGTCAACACAATTCGGAGTGTGCAGTGATGAACAGAGTGTTAGTAAGTAGAAATGATGCAATAATTCTTCTGCCACAAGAACACCAAATTAATTCCTGATTAATTAACTCTTGCCTGTAATACAATGTTTTAAAATGAGTCATTAAATAGTCGTAAAATGAATTTACTTGTCATAAAAGCACTAACATATTAGTTCAGATGTCATCTTAAGAGAAAGAATAAACAAGAACGTGAGTGTTCAGTAGAACTCCTTTGGAGATCAGGTAATTTATAATGAAAAGTTATTGACTCCATTTCTGAAAGATTTGATCAAAACCCCTATATTTTGAGCTATAATGTCACGTGGATTTCTGAGAGGGATCTGTGAATTCCTCTTTATACCAAATACTGTCTCAAGTAATGCCAATTCACAAATGCTGTGTTGACTGTTTTCTTGGAACATTTGTAGACGCTATTATGATTAATGTAATGCTCTTAGTTTAAAATGTTGAGTTTATTGCATCTGATATTTATTCTCATGAATAATAAAAATAAAAATCCTATTAGCCAAGATTCCATAAAAATATTTTGCACTAAGAATTAGTTTTAAAATATTAAGTCACTATCCAATATTTATATGCCTTAGTTCTTATTTTTTCTGTGAACTCTATATTAATGTTGGATAAATCCCTTTTACCATTATGAATGTAAAGGCACTATAATGGAGCCACTGACAAGTGGAAATATGCATTTATATCCATATTGCCCTTGTTTATCTGAAAAAGATTTGCCACTTAAAATAAAATGAATGTCATTTTTCTTATCCAGGGACAATGAAATTATTAGATAGATTTATTTATGTTTGAGCATTTTTCTTTATTTGTTTTTCCTCAGTCTGTCTACATAGTTCTTCTATATTGGAAACATATAAGGTATCTAATTAATGACCATAGCTAAACTTTTTTGTAAGGTTTAATATACAGGTACTGTATTAAATATTCTGTATGCATTATGACGTGAAATCTTTCATGAGGTTGGTTCTAGTCTTATCTTCACTTAAGAATGAGAAAGCTGAGGTTTTAGATGGGTAAAGTACTTGACTTTAATTTCGTGGCTCAAAAGTCATAAACTAGCATTCAAATAGGCAATCTGATACCAGAAGCCAAAATTTAAATACAACTCAAACTGTTAGTGATTAATGTACCACACTAAGTCGAGTTATTTTGTTAACATACTGTTTTTTTTTTATTGCTCTTACAGAGAACACTATGATTTCCAGGTGCTACACCAACTCAGAAGTTGGATGGCGACAGCTTTGCTGTTTTGCTCCTTTTCCTTCATTCTTTACTTTTTTAGGGGCCTACCACCTTGTAGACTTTTGAAAGGATACTTCAAGAGCTTTTGTATTAAATCAATACACAAAACATCCCTCGCAAAAAATCTTATCATCAATTGGCTATAATTTAACAAGCCCTAGTCACGCAGGGCTTTAAATGATTTATTAAGCCAAACGTTTTCACCTGAACAAAAGCATAGGTAAAAGCGTATTATGTTTGAAAAAATATGTGCTTTTCCATTTTGGTAAATAGAAATGGTGTGAAAATTAATTTATTTTTAATGTTCGCTTCTATGTTTTGGTTTCTTATTGTGTACAACTACTATTGGTTTTTCTTATTTGAGGAACTTCATTTCAATTTTTATTTCAGGTGAAATGTTTACATGAATATACTGCTTTCGTTTCAGAAAGCTTTTCAGTATTTCAGCACCCCTATTGAAATTTTTTTTTTCTGTTTTGTTTATTTGCATTTTTATTGTCTGGAAAATTTCTACATTTCACACTTACTCATTTGTTTCTCATTTTGAAAAATTTCAAACGTGTGTAAAGATGAACAAGAGTATAATGAATCCCCATTACCTATCACTTAGCTTCACAAATTATTAACACAGTCAATCGTTCATCATGCATAATATTTTAGAATGTCTAAAAGCGAATTCTATTTTAAAATATAACTACAATACAGTTGTCACATGCAATTTTCATACTTAATTTCTTACTATCATTTCTTTTTCTTAATCCCTTTTGAAGTATTTTGAGGTATCAGTTTAAGCTTTAAACTGTGGCCACAACTTCCTGGCCTGTTTTCTTGTCTTGTTTTTATAGGAAACTCTTCCTGAAATTCTAAGATGGAGGTGTGAGAACAGTTTTTCAGGCTTCAGAGTTCTCCAGCTCCATCTTCTCTTTGGTTTCAACTCTCAGTGGTTCCCTCACTGTGAGGTTTTGTCCTGGTTGGGTGTTTTAGTTTATCACTTTAAAGGATTTGTAAGGCCCAGGATTCTCCAGTCTTTTTGTATTTCCCATGAACCCATGAACAGGAGTGCAAAATTCCCTCCCACTTTCCCATGCTGTTGACCCACTGCTTCTCCCAACACAATGTCTGCAGTGTATCTATGGCAATTTGTTGGTTCTCCTCTTCTCAGATTTGTCAGATGCCCCTTGTTTCCAACTACTGCTCTCACATAAATTCTGCTATCTTGTAGGCCTGGATGCTGTGCTTTTTTTCCTGTACACTTACATTTGTGGGTTCCTGCTTATTGACATGTGGTACTGTGGTACAGTCATCGTGTATTTTTTTGTTTTGTTAGTCTTTTTGTCCTGCCCCCATCTTCCACCAATTTCTTATTTTACAGTTACTCTTGAATTATAGTTTAGTTGAACAAAATTTTGATGGTTAGGTTTTTGTTTGGTTTGTTTCTTTGGTCTCAGGATTTTGAAGATATTATTCCACTGTTTTCTGGTGTTCATTGTTGTTAGTAAGAAGAGTATTAGCTCTTTATTGTTATAATTGTATTTGTTCTATAATTAAAAATGAGATTAAAAGTGGACACAGAAAACTATTGGCTTTTTTCATATTACAGATAGAGTTTCATTCAACACTTTAATGTATTGCTTATTTAAATTTTCACATAACATGTTCTTTTTGTTGAAAAAATAATTTATGTTTTCTCTAGATATGACAATTGTGGTGTATACCAGGAAGAATTATATGATGATTCAAAATGCTTGGACTTAGAGGTTGAGAGGTAAATTTTTGTTTCTGCCATTAATTAATTAGATCATTTTGGAGCTTTTCACTCAAATACTTCTTACAGTATTGTATCTTTTATGACTGCTGATAATGCCTTGTCCCTGCCTTGTAGGGAGCCTGGAAATACAAAATTACATTTTAAATACCTGCAGAGAAGGAAATTGCTCTATCAATTTGAGCATTATTTGACCATTATCATTTTTTCTAATAGTATTAAAAGTATTATTTTTATAGAACAAAATTACATGATGCTCACTTAAAGATAAATATTATAGCTGTAATTAAATGCATATATATATGTATATAATGCAACTTCTTCAGTATCAGATAATTCTTAGGAGAAGAAAGGATATGCTTTTTGAGTGGGCATTATTTGACATCAATATAATAAGTCTCCAAATATATTACGTATTCATACATCCATAGGAAAACAACATAGGGAAAATAGCATAGAGAGTAATTCTACAGGTTAAAAAGCATTATTATTTAAAGGGGTAGGGTACAAGAAATATACAGCATTAATTTACTGATTACAGTAGAAGTTAGCACAAAAATAAAAGTATCATCATAACTATATTGCAAATGTCATATTTCCAGAGTCATATTCTTGAGGGACTCATAAAACAACCAATCATGTTTTCATTAAAATGTAAGGTGTTATGTTTTATTTAAAATTGCTTCAGGAACAAACATTTAAAGTTTCACTAAAATGAGAAATGTTTTGAACATATTCCTTTTATTTCTTATTTATCAATTGAAGAATTTATTCACAATGTTAAGCTGGGAAAGATTTGACAACTTTTTAATTCATTTTATACTGATACATTATCAATCATGCATGAGCAAGACAATGATTCTTTTTAATAATCAGCTAGCCATATAAAGTGTACTTCAACAGAAATAAAAAAATAATAATATTCAGTGATTCATAGTAAATCTCTTAATGTGTAGCAGTATTGCTTCTGACAAATAAAGCAAGAAACACATGGGATATATCATGATGATCATTTGTGCTAACTAGAGTGAAGCAGAAATGTTCAATCAATTTTTTTTATCATCAAATTCAGGCAGAAGAAAAAGCTTAGTTCAAGCTTTCAAAGTTTCCCTTTTTAAGAGGATTTACCATCTTATCTCCTCAGTGCATTTTCGTTTTTCATCAACCTCAATACAAACTAAACACATACTCTCTTCTGCTGTCTGCCATTCTTTGCATTGGAACCCAGAGTTCAATAGGTTAGTTTCATTTTGGTTAATCAGAACATTATTTCTTGAAACACAGCTTTTGGTGGGAAGAGGGGTGAAAAAATAGGCTCACGAAACAGAATGCTTTATACATGCTATGTATTAATGAGTGAATTTTAAAATTATTTTTCTTCTAATTATAATGCAAAGTTATTTCTCATTGGCATGATTGGTATTTACTGCAACAAAATATAAACAGTATATTTTCAAATACTTTCAATAATGTATAACTTTTACTTGTATATTTATTTTACATGCTAGGTATAATAATTCACATGTGTTAGATTATTACTCAATATTTTTATAACAAAATCAAATTTTATTGCTGATCTATAACATCCTTCTTTATGTGAGTTTATATTTTAGTTTTCTGTAGGAAAAATGTTCTAAGAAAAAGAAAATCCCATTGAAACTTTTTATGATCATACACTTAACTAAAGCCACATAAATCCATATGCATGAAATAAAACAAGGAGAATAAGTTTATTATCCACTACGAAGTCTATTTATAATATACGAAAGTCCAAAAGGAACAGAAAAATCACATCAAGGATTTATCTGATATTTTTTTCCTGTCTACCAACAAAATATTCCTTCGAGAAGAATATTATGACTATTGCTCAAACATTATTTCTAGGAGCTTTGCAAGAGTTATTTTTAAAACAAGAGTTTGAATTCACTTGTTGCAAACAGATTAGGTGCCCAGTTTGTGTACAGCCCTATCTGAGGTCTGCAGGGAGTGCCTGTTCTGCACCTAACACCAACCTTTATGATAGAAGAGACATCATTTTTACATTTAAACACCTTGATTATAAGGCAGAAAATAAATGCCACACAAAATTAGTAAGACAAAGTATCATGAGAATATTGAAGAGCAAAAAGGAACTTCAACCGGGGGCAGACAAAGACTGGGAGTGGGGAAGGGCAGGGCAGTGGGCCTGAGAAGACTTCAAATACAAAGTTGTATTAATGCGTATCTTTATCGGTGCTGAGGAAATCCAGTTACCCTCGCCCAATTTCACATTAAATTTTTTGTTTTGTGCTAGTAAATTTCCTGGAAAATTAAACATTTATCAGGAAATTTTTGAAATTAAACAAAAAACAGTAACTTTGTGTATCAAATCTCATGCACACTCATTTCTGTTATCAATGATATCCAATTCAAATAATGAGTGAAGATGAATTTACATAAGTGGATGGGTGAGACCACTTATTTTGCTAACATTAGACATGGCCCAAAAGATGAATTGGGTCTGAAAACATATTCAGAACATCCATTTCTAATATATCACATAGCAGCTGGTCATACCTGCTGTTATTCACGTTAGCTATTTTAATGATGGTCTTGTCACTTTCTTTTAGCTCTTTCAGAGCCTTAGGCTGCTATGTTTCTCAAGAGCTAGAGATATGTTTCTGTATTTTGTTTTGTCTTAATTAAGGGGAAAAAATCCGTTTTTATGTGCCTGAATAAGAGTTTGATGAAAATGATTAATAGTTCAAGAGTATTTTAAAAATTAATAATTTTTCTTTAAATATTGAATATCAAAACTGCTTTTGGAAGTAATACTTTACCATGAAATTTCACCAGGCTAAATATTTAGACATAAGAATACTACTACCTGTTTCCCACAGAGAAGTCAGTGACCTGACCCATCCCTGCTTTAGATTTTTTTCATTAATCAAACACCACATGGTGCTTTGTGTCAAGCACTATTTTAAGTGTTTATTAAAATATCAATACTATATGCCAACCATGAGAGAAAGCTATTGCTATTATTGTGCTGATAGAAGAGGTGAGGAAATAAAAGACAGAGAAGTTATGCACCATCCCCAAGGTCACACAGCTGGTAACTTACTAGAGTAGGATTTAAACATAAGCAGGCTGTCTCCAGAAGGCTCCCTGGCTGCCTGGACTTTTTCTCTCTTCATGAAAATTCACCCATTCACTGAGCCAACTCCCAGGATACTTTCAGGGGCTTGAGGTCAAATAATTTTTATAATGATACTAAATATTATTTGTCATTTTTTACTTTGATACCCTCAAAAATGTACAGTGGAGTTTTCTGGTTGCTGCAAGATATCTGATATAACAGCAGATTGATAGTAGAAGCAGAGAATTCAGTCGTTTTCTCCTAAGGCAAATGTTAAAGAATTTTAGGAAAATGTAAAACAATAACACTCTTATTACTATGTTTTCTTGTTTGTTTTTTGGAAATAAAACTATTTTAAAAATGTATTACATCGATATGCAATATATTTATTTTACTATTTTAAGTATTATTAATAAATGTTTTCAAAATACCTCATTTTTAATGTCTAATGTGGAATATATAGGTAACTATATAACAATTTCATTCCACATAAACAAAACCTCTTTGAGATTCTCAAGTTTTAAGAGTATAAAGGGGTCTTGAAAATAAAACACTTGAGAATCACTGCCTTTGAAACTTGCTTGGGGCCTAAAGCATCCCATAAATTAATTACAATTTAGGAGTTAAATATACTCTTTGATGGAGGGTTATTATTTTTTCTCCCTGAGTAAATTTAATCTTAATATGGCACTTTATAGCTTTAAGACAAAAAACGTTAAATTTTTGCAAAATTAAATTAAATTAAAAGTACATACACACAAATTCAACTTAAAGATCTCAAAATCTTTTTATTTCCTATTCATAATTATAGAGTTACTTAACGTCCCTGCCCCCATTAAGGTGATTCTTACTAGATCTCACACATCGTGTTCACACACGTCGTGTTCGTTTTTACTTATGCTGAAATGCTTAGACACGCAGCACAACATAATGGAGAAAGAAGGAGATGCTGCAATGAGTAAAGCCTGAAATAAACTTTGGCTGCACTGCTTACCAGCCGTCCTTGGTGAATGTGCTTGAACCCTCTGACCAATGACACTCAACCTGAAGATCTGCTGTGATGACTATGAAATATGCATCACTTCATCTTAGCTAGGTATCAGCTTTCTCATCCGTAAAATTATGATAAAAATTGTTTTCAGGATTCTTGCAACTCGTTTATAAAGAATACTTTGAACAATTCTATCAGTGAGAATATGTGAAATAAAGGCATATTAGTGATTAAATTAATTACTTAGTACATTGAAGGCATTAATAAATGAGTTTCTTTCATATTACCCTTTTAAAAAAAAATTACAACCAGATCTAAGTTTCATGACTTATGTCAAGTTTGATGTCTTCACTAAAATCTACATTCAACGTTGCTTTTCCTTCATTAAATTTTAATGTTTAAACATATTTATATCTTTAAGCATGTATATGTTCATTAAAATGTGGTATTATTATATACATTTTTATGTTTACTTTGTCATAGCAGTGCAAGTATATTTGAGAACCATATTGTTAAATTCATAACAATTCAGGATTTTTATATTTTCCTGATAAGTGGGAATTAGGCAATAAAATTCCTTATTCCAAAAAATTGTTTTTTATCTAGAAGTCTAATTTGTATGATATTAACATTGACTCATAAACTTTAATTGGGCAGTCAATATATTTTAAGATAACTTTCCTCCTGTAATCCTTATGTGCTTAAATTTACTGTTTTATACTCCTATTGCAGAAAAATTCTTCTTTAATATTATGGTCTAAGGGCTGCTGTTTAAATCAAGTAATGATTCAGTGAAAAAATATTTTGTGTATTCACAAATTTTCCTGAGCATATTCTTTTCACAAGTGCTATAACAATAATTAATATGGACTTAGCCATCATAATCACCAGAAGCTATTCCTCATTCCTCTAAAAACGGAGAAGCACAAATGCCAGAACCGCCAAGGATGAACTGAATCCAGGCTGCAGTGTCACCTTCCTGTAGGTCTTCGGCCTTCCTTCTCCAAATCGTCCTGGACCTTATGTAAACTGTATTTTCTTCCATCGGTGATTTGCAGACTACTAATTGCTTTATCTAAAATGTGTTACACAAGATATTAATAATGATTTACTCAATGGTAATCCTATGAATGGTTTCTAATTTTATTTTTCATTTAAATAACAGTTGCCCAGGCCAATATTTCATGTTAGAGTATCATTTTGATTCTCTGTGGATTTAAATCACTCTGTTCTTAAATTTTTTTACCTTTCAAGATAATCAATTTTTTTAGCCATCGGGTTATATCTTGCTGATTAAAAAAGCAAGTTAAAATGTTATAAATAGTAAATATAGAAGCTTAATTCACTAAAACTGAGTTCGTAAAGGAATTTATATTTCAACATTTTCCATCATAAATGCAAGAACACTTTTTATAAAATAGGCTAATATATGTAATTATTTCTTTTCAAGCAAGCTTTGAATCTCAAAACAAAGGAAATCTCATAAACAAAGATTAATGATGGATGGCAATCTTTATATGTGAAGCTTATAGAATACTTCTACAATTTACCTACTATCACTATTAATACTTTTATTACTACAAATATTTATTAATACTTTCACTTTTAACACTTTCCCTATTTTTCTTAAAAACTGTTTTTTGGAGGAAAAAATAAAGCAGACATGGGAAAACATATGTGTTTCAATATCAATGGTGAATGAAATAAGGTAAAGTATGTTTATGGGGGTGGGATCAGAAGACAAACAGACCTTATAAATAGTTATAAGTATTAATAAAATATTAATAGTTAGTCTTTGTACCCTTAATGTTACAAATTATAAAGATGGGTACTCAAAAAATAAACTACAAAATCATTAAATGTTTGCATACTGGAGAACAATATAAATACAATAATGATACCAAAGAAATAATTTGCTTTACATATTTTCCATCTTTTGAATTTTAAATAAAGATTTTTAAAAGGCTATGATTGTAAAATGTATATGATAAATTTTAGGATTTTCTCAAAAATTAAAAAGTTCCCAAATAATGTAATATGTTTATATTAATACAATCAATATGAAATAAAAAAGAAATTCAAGATGAAATGAAGAAAAGAACATATTTATCCTTTCCAATTTATTTGCATAAGTTGAAGACATCTATTGTGAATTTTTTGGTTATTACACTTCAAGAATTAGATTTTTAAAATACATATACTATTACCTGAGTTGTATTAAATCTATTTCCCTGATACGTGTACATTTATCTGATTAAAAATGCAATTTCTGGTTCCAGATACGAAATCGAGTGGGATTTTACACAAACTCAGGCTTGTAAGGCCTGCGCAAAACACCAAAGGTTGTAATGATGCCATTTTCTTAAGACTTGATGGAAAAGCAGATTTCAAGCCAAAGCCTAGAGTATTTTACCATTTTATTTACTGTTTCATTTTTGCCATGATTACAGGTTTTTTTTTTAACCCTTTTATGCAGAAACCTGTACTCAATGTGAGGGGAAAAAGATGACTGGCTTCTTTTGACAGCTTGTGAGTACTTGTTAAGTACACTTACATTTCTTTTTTAAAGACTCTGACTTGTTAATGTATCTTACACTAAGTGGATTTTCATTAACTATGTCATTTCTATTATTTCAGAAGCATCAGGCAGTCTTGTACAGAATATGACTAAATGGTAGGTGGTTATCCCCTAGATGGAAGGCAAAGTGCCGGAATCAGGCAGATCCGAAGCTCAGCTCAGTTCTGCCGTTTCTTAGCTATATCACCTTCAGTAAGAATCTCTGATTGTTAGATTCCTCATTTTTAAAATGGTACCTTCCTGACAATAAACTGCTGTTTTTAGAGTGCTTAGGACCTTGTTTCCCACTTCCAACAATAGAGGTGGCTATTGTTTATTTATCAACTAACCATATATTCTGTTTACACTATTGTAAACCAGGTAGCTGATCATGTACTTTTTTATTGAAGTACAATTGATTTAAAATATTATATTAATTTCAAGTGTAGTGATTCATATTGATTTGATATTTTATAGACTATACTTCATTTAAATTATTACAAAGCAAGGTTTTATTTCCCTGTGCAGTACAATATGTCCTTGTTGTCTATCAATATTATACATCACAGTTTGTATTTCTTAATCCCATTCTCCTATCTCAACCCTCTCCCTTTCCTTCTCCTCACTGGGAACCACTAGTTTGTCTCTACATCTGTGAGTATGTTTCTGGTTTGTTATGTACCTTCATTTGTTTTATTTTTTAGGCTCTGCATAAGTGATAATAGAGTATTTGTCTTTCTCTTTCTGACTTATTTTACTAAGCATGATATTCTCTAGGTCCATCCACATTGTTGCAAATGGCAGAATTTCATTCTTTTTATGGCTGAGGAATATTTCATTGCATATATATATACACACACACACATATATATATATCTTTTTTATCCATTCGTCTATTGATGGACACTTAGGTTGCTTCCATATCTTGCCTATTGTAAATAATGTGTGTATATACACACACACACATATATATATATATCTTTTTTATCCATTCGTCTATTGATGGACACTTAGGTTGCTTCCATATCTTGCCTATTGTAAATAATGCTGCAGTGAACATTGGGGTCCATGTATCTTTTTGAATTACTATTTTGTTTTCTTCAGATATAAACTTAGTTGTGGAATTGCTGGATCATATGGTAGCTCCATTTTTAGTTTTTGAGGAACTTCCATACAGTTTTCCACAGTGGCTGTACCAATTTACAGTCCATCCAACAGTGTACAAGGTTTTCCTTTTTCTCTACATCCTCTCTAGCATTTGTTGCTTGTAGACCTTTAGATGATAACCATTCTGACAGGTGTTTGGTGATATCTCATTTTGGTTTTGATTTGCATTTCTCTAATGATTAGCAATATCGCACAGCTTTTCATGTGCCTGTTATCCATCTGTACATCTTTGGAAAACTTTCTGTTTAGGTCTTCTGCCCAGTTTTTAATTGGGTTGTTTGGATTTTTTGATCTTGAGTTAACAGCTACACTTAAAAGAATAAAATTAGAACATTTCCTCACACCATATACAAAAAATAAACTCAAAATGGATTTAAAGACCTAAATGTAAAATCTGAAACTATAAAACTCCTAGAAGAGAACTTAGGCAAAATACTAAGTTGTAGCAATGTTTTTGGATCTTTCTCTTAAGGAAAAAGAAATAAAAGGAAAAATAAACAAATGGAAGCTAATTAAACTTAAAAGCTTGTGCACAATAAAGGAAGCCCCTGACCAGATGAAAAGACAACCTACTGAATGGAAGAAAATATTTGCAAATGATATGACTGATAAGAAGTTAATATCCAAAATATATAAACAACTAATTCACCTGATCATGTAATATGATGGTATAAATGAACTTAGGGAATAACAAAGGAATTGGAGAGGCCTCTCTTCTGGGTTCTCATATTTCTATGGATACAGATGAGCTATTTTCTGGATTTGAAACTTTGAGTCAAAACCATATAGTTATAGGTTCATTTGTTTAACTTGATCCTTTAACAGTTGAGACAAAACTGTCTAGGCCAGTGTTCCTGAAATGTGGTGTGGATTTCCCTAGTGCCTAAGGCTCACCCAGGAGATTTGCAAGGTCAACTTATTTTTATCACGCTCCCCAGGTGTTGTTAAACCTTTTCACTCTTGTTTTCTATGAGGACACAGTAGTGTTCTCCAGGGACTATTAAGACGTGTGAGAGCACAAGAGATGAAATACAGAAGCAGAAAGGAGATCCCAGCTCTTATTTATGAAGTCAAACATTAAGGATGTTTGCAGAAATGTAAAGCTATGCAACTCTTCTGTTTCTATTATTTTCATAAACTATGTTATTTATGTTAACATGTGGCATTATTCTAAAATAAATAAATAAATGAATACATTTAAAATTTTAGATCATAATTTCTAATATCTGAAGTAACAACAGACAATCCACTCAAACCAGCAAAGCTCTTTGTTGTTCTCAATCACTTTTTAAAGAGTCTAAACAGGTTTAAAATAAAAAGATAGTTTTTATCCAAGAACAAAAGCTGACTATTAAAGAATAAAATCTCAGGGCTGACCACAGTGAGAACTATTAAGGGAAAAGGAGAAAAGAAAACCTTTCTCACAATTTACAGACACCAGAGATGAATGGAAGAGACAGCTGATCTGATCCCTGCTCCAGCCCCGTTATCCTGGCAGGTGTTAGCTCAGGAAGACCTGGTTTCTGTCCTCACATGCTGCCTCATTAACGTAAATGATTGTTGTTGGAAAAGCATGGAATGTCATTGTTAAGCAATCACAGAGCCAACTGATTGCCCATTGTGAAGAAGGGTGTTTCTTTGTATTCAGTAGTGATTTACTTTGACAAATTCTATTAATGCATTTAGGAGTGAAAGTTTTGCATTATTTATGATGTATTACTCAAGATTTTAAATGTGTGATATTTATAAAGTACACATTTACATATCTATAATGATAATAAACTTGATATTATCTGGATAGCTTACACATACTTAAAGATTGATATTTTAAGTGAGTAGAACTACAATACACATTTGGTTTATTATGCGGGGATTAGAAAATTTATTTTATTTATTCACGAACAATTAAATATATTGTTATTTATAAATAGTGAAATTACTGTATTTTAGAATAAACTTTTAAGTTAAAGCCAATCACTCAATAAACAGAAACTTGAACATTTACTCTCCATCAAGTGGTGAAAAAAGGAACGTATATTGAATCACAGTATTAGCAAAGACGTATCTTTTATCCCATTAACGGAAATTATAAAAGTAGAAGAACAGATAAAACAATTAGCATCTCAACTGTTCTTATTTTGCTTTTAATTTTGGTGACAAGATTTTTTAAAAAAGTTTTAGAATATTCTATTTATGTATTTATTCTCTTTTACTAATAAAAAATAGAAGAGATTAGATTAATCACATTATTATGAACAAGTGAGATTGCCTGCCTTTAAGTGTAATCTCAAAAATCAAATATGAAGCAAGTACTACTGACTTTTCAGGTGATAAAATTTAATTAGGCAACTGTACAAAAAATGTTTCAAAATATGATATATAATGATTAAAAATTGAGAAATGATTACATAATAAATATACACTCATTGTGAAAATTTGCAAAATACAGAAATTTCCAATGAAGCAAAATTACCCAAAACTTATCACATGAAAATTATCAGTATGGATAGGGTGATGTAGCCAGTTAATTTATGGGATATTTAATCTTTAACAAAATGTAAGTGAGTTCTTCAGATCAGTGTTTAACTGGACTAGAACATAGGATCCAGGATTCAGCATCCAGCTATAAACTACTGTTAACTCCATTAGCTCTCTCTAAAAAACCCACCAGAGACAAAAAACAAAACAAAACAAAACCAAAAAACGATTCCCTCCAGTATTAACAGGCTTCACATTTTGACGAAATCTTGAAAGAAATAAAAATAAATCCCTAGAAATTCTAGTTCTTGCTTAACAGAGCCTGCACCTTAAAAATTCGTCAGGAGTTTATGCCTCAGTAAACTCTTTCTAATATTGATTCATTTTTATGAACTGGAGATACATGGCAATATAATAGAAACAATAAAAACTGCAGCTTTAACTAATGTATAGACATTCCTCAGAAAATATGCTGAAAGAGAGCCCAAATTGGAAATTTACATTTAGGTGGATCTGTAATTATCAGTCTGAGTGTAAGAGATTGGGGGTGGGGGTGGTGTTCTGAGTAGAGATGGGGTGTGACTCAGCTAAAGGACCATAAAAACCAGCTCAGAGAGGTGGCTGCCCTGGGCCAGTGCGGGTCCAGTACTGACATTGCCAGATACTCTCAATTTTTACAAAGGTATGAAACATCTGGATCTTTAAATGAAATATCCAGTTTTTTATATTTTGACAGAAAGAGAAACAAACCAAAAAACTACCCTGTGCTTCAGCAAGCCTGTATTTTCCTCTTAGACATCTGGTTTAATGAACTGTTTACCACTTTGAGAATGTTGGTCAATGTTACAATGCTTGTAAGTGAAATTTTAAGTATATAACATTGCAAACTATATTTAGAATTTTTATGCCCACAATTATTTTATAACTTCTTTCCTTTAAAAACAATTAACCATTAACAAAAAAAAAGAAAACAAGAAAAACTAACTGCAGACTATTTGATGAAGTCCTTTATTGTTTTTAGACTTGCTCAGATTGACTTGTGAATGAAAAATACTGCAAACCACATCAGTAAACAAAGAATGCTGAAGCCATCAAGTCATCAGTGGCTGCAGCCACCCCCCCAGTGAAGACATGCCCGCAGCCCAGCCTCTGCAGCCACTCACAGTGGTGCACCCTGAGGGGACTGAGAATAAGAAAGGACAGGATGTTGTCCCTAGATAGCTAGGTACTTGTCAAAGGAATGAATTCAATGAGCCCAAATATTTGCTCCCTCCCATACACAGAAAAGCGCTAAATTCTTTACCTTGAGATGTCTGGTCATCAGTTAACAAGAAACCTTTTAATGTTCGACTACCTGGTCTTTGTTGTAAAGTTCCTATATATCCTAACTCCTCCCATATCTCTTCAGAGCAGTCCCTCAGAGCGATCGGAGAGGCTGTCATCCCGGGCTGCGTCCTCAGAATTGTCCACCGAATAAAACATAACTCTCAACTTTTAGGTTGTGCATTTATTTCATCGACACTTGTAAACACACTTTCCAAAACTCCTAAACTTTCTTTTTCAAACCTCCTGTTCTTAAGTCATAGAAGAAATATTATCTTGTTTCCTACTGAGGTCATAAAACACAGGTTTTTAACACTGTAATATTTTTTTTTTCTTAAGCCCTTCCTTCAAGGTGCTACACTATTTATATTCTGTGAATATCGATTTTAAAGATATAGAAAATTTATAGAGAGAAAGACAGAAGGAAATTTTATTTATTTTTTTTAACCCATAGGTTACTGTTATTTTTGTTTGTTTTAAAAATATGCTTAGTATTTCCATCAAGGTGGATTCCACCCAAAGTTGACATTTGTAAACAAATATGCCTTGAAGATTTCTTGCCCTTATTTACTGTTTATATAGGCAGAGAAAGAAAGAATTTTTCTTTCTGAAAAAAAAGGTGAAAAGCGGCTGCTAGAGGATGTTCTTGAGTATTTTCCAGTGTCTGCCATATGATTAACTCTTAGCACTCTGCTAGACTGAAATGGAGCTTTCTCAAAGCCTGTTTCCAATCCAGTATCTGGCTACACAAAAGGAAGTTTTTCTTCAGTTGTTCCTAGTCAGGTGGAATTTCTTCTTTTATCAGATATAGGGCTTGGGAACGTATACTCCATTCCATGGGCCCTTCTTGTCATTTATATTAGGAAACTACCCATTTCACTGAGCCCTACTGTGTTATCTTTGAACGCACAAATAAAACCATTCATGTTTGACAGAATGGATGACACGTGACTCTGAAGCCTTATAAGTCACAGGGGTTGAGTCTCCTGGTCAGTGCAGATTATGCCTCAAGAGACTGAGCAAGTGGGAGAGGACAGTGCGGGTGGGTAAGGCAATGAATAGATATCCCCCATCTATTTCCCAGCAATCCAGACTCTGTGCACCAGAGTGAGAGTGAGGACTGTGTGTGTCAACAGTTATGTTTTTTAAATCATAGTATTTCTGATTGCAGTGGTCACCAGAAGTCTTATGGTACTTGCATAAATTACTGACTATTTTCTTTATAATCTGTTGAAGTTTAAGTGTTTTAAAGAGCCTTAATAATCAGTATTTTAACAGAAAATAGCATGGGGTATTATAAAGGAATGATAGTCTGATATCATCTTTATACCAAACTTAAGTTATTATATTTCAAATTCTACAATATGACATTTTTAGGAGAAAATTATACTTAAACATAGCAATGTAAATAAATGTTAATAATAACCAACACACATTGGAATAAAGAGAATACACATAGTTGAACTTCATAAAAACCATAGTAAATGAGGCATAGTTAAAATTTTTTTTCAGTTTCCTTCTCACTGAGTGATTACCAAGGAGAAAATGGCTGTAATTTGTGTGCTGTGGACTCCCTGCATGTCCCTGCGGACTCAGTGCCTGAGTAACAAGTAGGCTAAGTTAATGTCTCTTCTGTTCGTCTTTTATTAGTGGTATGGTAGACCATTTAAAAGGCCAGAAAGTCAGTCAACAAGAGAGATAAATAATAATATTCTGCTGATCTCCCGAACTGGACAACTCTGAATATCTGAGATGCATATACATTCAAGTTGCCTCATTCTGAAAGAAAGCCACTCCTGCAGTTTGAGTTGTAACCAAACTCCTAATCTAAATGGTTATAACCATGTTTAATTAAGTAACTAAAACTGGGCAAATGAACAAGAGAATTGTAATATTTCAGCATGTATTTCTATAATATTGATTTACTTTGAACTCCAGAAAAATTATATTGCAATGTTACGCTTAGAGATATTACAAACCTATGAACAGTCTAATTTAATTGTTAAGTTATCATCATTCTGAAATGGCTGTGTTATGATATATAAATGAGAGATCAAACTATATTAAATAAAACCTGTAGAAAAAGGTAAAAATTACAGGAAATAATTTTAATTTCCCCTTTGAAAAAAAGCAAGTTGTGAACTTCTAAATAAAACAGCAAAGACAATTTTAAATTTAGCAAAGTGAAAAAAAAAATTGTTCCGAAGGCTTTTTATATCTAGATAGAACCAGGAAACTTGTTTATACCTTTTAGATTCGAAATTCTAATGAGTAATGACAACAGCTCCTAGGCAGATGACTCAAGTCTGTTAAGAATGGTTGTGTCATACAGATAAAAAGGAAAGTGGACAACCATAATTAGGAAGGCCATTCTGATCACTGGTTTGAAGATCATCAGTACTTATCCTTTGGTCTTTGGATCAATGATTCCACGACAACTTGACTACTGAGACTACATGTGTTGTCAGACTAATTGGAGAAACTGGCACTGATGCTTTAAATGCGATTGAACTAGAGCAGCTTTAAAATGTCAACACTTCTGCAGAGGAGGGTTTGGGTTAAAAAAGAAAAAAAACCTCTCACATTAGGCAAATCAGAAGTATAACAATTCTATGGGTGATATGCTGCCCATTAAAGTAATACAGAAGAATGAGCCGTGTAGGGCTATGGGACTGTGATTGCATCACTTAATTTTTCTGCAATTATTGTTTCACCCATAAAGAGAGAAAAGAGTATTTTCCTCTCAGGTTTGGAATGAGGATCATTTCCTTGAAAAGCATCAAAACTACAAATTGTACACTTAGAATTTGTTAAGGGAGTAGATTCATTTAAGTGTTCTTATCACAGTTTTAAAAAGTTACCATTTTTGTTAAGCTTTATAAACTAGACTGGGGCAAAATTGTGGAGCAAACTAAGCTTGTCTCAAATTTTTCGTACTAAATACACAATGTTAACAACATCGTTCCCCAGCCAGTGGGAGAGCCCCAACACCATCACCATGATTGAACTTGCCTTCCTTAGGTAATGTATCGTATTTTAGATTCCTCATAATTAACTTCTTCAAGGTCCAATTTCTACTGGATAATTATTTAATCCATGAATCATGAGTTCAAGTGGTTCTCTTTACTTTATCATTATTGTTTGGGAAGTATCTTATTCAAAATATTGCTAGGGGTAAAAAATTCTAGGTTTGGAGATTAATTCTGAGGGTATGAAGTCTCCTTTGTCCTCTCTAATTCAACAGTGATTTAAGTCAGTGAATACGATGTGCCAGGTGTTGGTAATAGAAAAAGAATATCAGTTCTAACAGTAGCTGCCTGCTGAATGGGGACAGATGAAACAAAATAAGGAGACTAAAGAGTCAGTGGATTCAAGTTTCATCAAAAAGCCTATTATTGTGACTATTTGACTAATGCAGTATTTCAATGTAGACAAAAGAATTGTTTGACAAATGGCTTTTCCTTACCGAATTAAAATATTACAATCTTAGATTTGACATAGACACTGATGGTTGCAAGTGATAGCCCTTCCCTTGTGAAACAAGAATCGATACCATGTGACTGAAAGCGGTGATATATGTGGCCTTTGCTTAAATAGTATTGCTAATGGGCTGAACTTTTAGGTAATTATTCAATATATGAAGATAAGACTAACTTCTTGATTTATCTACACATTTATTCTACTTTTGTGCTCTGGAGTGAAAAGAGTTTATTTCTTCTTTCACATGACAGCCCTTCAAATCCCTCTACACTTTGATGTTGGGATCAATGATTTTAAGACAACTCTAACAGCAAGGTTACATGTGTTGTCAAGTAACCTGAGAAGTAGTTATTGGTGCATTGAATACTAATGAATTTGAACAATACAAAAAAATTAAGACTGAGATGATTCCTCTCCCTCACCCAAAAGTTCTTCTCTGCTAAATACCTCTGAGTCCAACACCCTTTATTTACACAACACAGTTGACAGTCTTCTTATCATTCTCTCTCAGGTCCCTGATCCCAATGTTTAGTGCGATTTTTTAGTAATCATATTAAAATGTGCTATTCAGACACACAGATGTGGTCAGTCTAATACAAAGGAGAATGAGTCAGATTGTCTTCTTCAAGGTCATGTGACCCTTACTGTCTTATAATGGGAGAAAAACTGAGGTAACTTTTTTACTTGAACTATTTACCAACCTAGTTAATGCATTTTGAAATCAGTCCATTTACTCTTTCATCCTGGATGGAAGATATTGTATTTGTTCAGGTTTATATATCTAATTTTACTGCTTATTTCATGTTAATTTTCTATTTGATAAATATATTTTTGATATTAATTCTTCCATTCAATTCACTACCTAATATTAACAGCTCAACTTTATCTACAAGTTTATGTTTTTGTGTTATCATCTAAGTTAAACATATATTAAGTATCATAGACTCCTTTGACTCTTCTCAAGTATCTTTCTTCTAGTTTGACTTCACTCTAATAATCAACTTCTTAAAATTTAATCACACAGATAGTTATAATTACTCCTGCTTATTTATCATCCAGCTGTTGTTATTCAATTATTCATTTGAGGATAATATAGGAAATTGTGACCAGTGATGCAACACAACTATATTATTTTTCTGAAATCTAAAACAAACTTTTGAAACATAAAACTAACCTGCTGTAAGGTAGAGAGAGATGCATTAAAGGTTAGAACACTCAAAGACCTCAAAAAAAAAAAAGACGTTATTGGGACATAAACTGATGTCTTCAAATTTGTCTCTGGATCTCACCCTGTGATTTAATGTACCTGATTCTATCACGGTTCTTGATATTTCACCTTATTAACCTCACCTAATTGGTTTCCTTGTTTTTCCCCCCAACAGGATCAGATTTCGTCTTCTTCCTATTTCGGGTTCTTTCATCATGCCTACAGATTTCGTCTCATGATTTGTATTCCATGACAGCCTCCTAGTAAAACACTATCCTTTAGGTTGACTCCAGCTACAAAATGATGCCCCACTTCTAGATTTCGATAACCTTTCCCCAAACTTATTCTTGCTGAATTCTAAACTTTCATGGTTATGATTACATACAGTGTATCTAAATTCTTATTTTGATATAATTCAAAAGTGGCCTTAAAATGCTGACTCAAATACATATAAATTAGCACAGTATCAGAACTTTTGACATTTCAAGCAGAAATTGGTATAGGTATCTTTTGGCTAGAATGCTTATCCTATTCAATGTGGTGCCAACCTTTGTCAGCATTGCTGATTAAGAAATTCTAATCTCACTCCTACCCACTTCTGAACCATTCACCTGAATACTTCATGTCAATATTTTTTAGGAATTTTGAGATAATTTTAGTTAAGAGAGTGGTGTCCCAATGATTTCTGTCTTTGAATTTGTTTAGAGCCAGTAACTCTTATTTGATCCTCTTTGCTTATTTACACAGACTAAGCCATAATATAAAAGTTATTTAGGTAATAGTTATTTTTTCTAAATAAAAGCATTGACAAAAAATATATAATCTGAGCCAATGAGCCTATTCCCACAGACATTTGTGAGAACTATTAGATAAACAAAGACAGGAGGAAATTATCTCTGAACTCATTTAAAATAATGGTTCTTAAACTTTGATGTTCATCAGAGTAATCTATGATGCATGCTTAAAATATAAATTACTGGACTCCTCAAATAAAAATTATTAAAAGATAATCTCAAGGAATAATCAGTTTTTTTTAATAGTTCCCAAGTGTTATCTATCTACTGTTCACCAAAATTTGTGCTTGAGTGAATATAATTTATTATTCAATATATAAAACAATATACACAATAAGGAAGTTAGTTGAATAGGAGTGCTCTGGTTTATAAAAAACTAGAAGAAAAGAAAGCAAGCACATTGACAGAGAGCTTCAGTTACAGTTTAAAACCTGGGGTTAAGATATACTCTGTGGACCCAAATGAACATTTTGGAGACATTTTGGAGATTGAAATAAAAGGCATGAAAATTGGTTACTTTTATAGCTAAGTTTATTTTAGTGGAGGGATAAATAAGCTGAATAGGAAGAGGTCTGCAGCAAGGATATTTAACTGGGCTGCTTCAATTATTTTAATAAATGGAAAACATAACTGCTAAACAAGGTGACATAGTCATTTAAAGAAAAAGACAACCAAGAACTGCAGCAAAAAGTCTTACACGTTGGGAATGAAAATACGTCTTCAACAGCATTACTCTCTATGTCCACCTACTCACGCCTCTACATTGCTGAGAGTTTTTAAAGCTCTGCTAAACACTTTCCATAGCAAGGAGGTCTTGACTTTCTGATGAGAATGGGATTAAGGGCAACCTGATGTTTAGGAAGTCAACTTTCCATTTGCTCTATTTTCTTTAGACTCCACATGTCATTTTTGTTTTTACATTAGTAGTATTCTACACAGTACATTATTCCAAAGAATTGCTTTCCTATATATTAGGTCCTAAGAGTGGAAAAATTGATATATCCCCAAATCTTGTCTTTGTACTTTAGATTTTTCTCATTCTAATAACAGTTTCCATATTGTATAAAACAATTAGACTCAAATCTCATCTTATAAGGCATTAACAATACTCTCCAAAGCTTTGTGATATGAGAATTTATCTTATTAGTTATATTATATATTGTTTTTAATTGTCAATATGTTTTGTGTTCACTTAGTAGCTCAAATTTTTGCTGTCTTATTTTATATTTTCCCCAAATTCTATTTTTAAAACATTTCAAAATTATAGCAAAGTTAAAAGAATTTCCCAGTGAACACCCATATACCCACTGCTTAGATCCTACCATTAATATGCCCATCTATCAGTCCATTTTATTTTTGGATGCATTTCAAGGTAAATTGCAGACATCAGCAACCTCCCTCTAAAAACTACAGCAGTTATATTATTTAGAGCTCAATGTTTCTTTTATTTCTTTTGAAATAAAATGAAATGCAAAAATATTAAATGTACATTGCCTAACTTTAGACAAATTATTTTGCCTGTGTAACCAAATCCCCTGTGAAGTTATGACATATTACCATTGTCCCTGAAAGTAGACCCATGCTCTTTCCAATTCAATCCCAATTCCAAACTTATAGTGACAGCTACTGTTCTGATAATTTTGCCCATTCTAAAACTTCATATAAAGAATATTATATGACATATTCTATTTTTTAAAGCTTCTTACCATATAATGTTCCACTGGATTTTAATTATGCTGTGTAGCTTTTACTGTAAGAGTACATATGCATGGAAATTCCATTAAGCCTCATTACATTCATTAAACCTCATTACATTAAACCTGTTTGAACACAAAATATACTAAAACTGCATTAGTATCAGAAACAATTTGGGGAATAACAGCTTTATTATATGATAAAAATGATATGAGAAAAAAATCTGAATTTGAATTTTAAGTCAGGATTGGGTGACACTTCATTTTCCAATTTTTTTTATTGTTAAGAATCTTAATTATCAAGACTATGTTATTAGATCAGCCTGACTTTTTCTCCACAGCCAAAAGCATTTAATGATAATGCCAGTATTAATGTCCATGAGCATTTCGAGATTCAATCGAAATGTCATTAAATATATGTTTATTTGAATACACGTAGTTATACAACAAATTTTAAAGTTTGATTGCATTGATATTTTGGAGCATTCCAATATATTAACTACTTAAAATAATGTTAGCATATTGAATTTTTTTAGTGTATAAATTAATAATAACTATGAGCATTATAAAATATTCTAGGATAAAACTATGAGATGAAAGTTAGAAACAAACACCACTGATGACACATACTGTGGATATAAAATAGGCTTTACTGGGGGAAAACTCACATGAAGTTTAAGTAGATGAACATCACAATCTCAAATGTTTAACTATGAACTACAGTTTAGGCTGAGTATAGATGGACTATGTTTATCATGGCCAACTTCTCAGTAGAGGAGCACCCATTCCTATAATTCCTAGAATAGTTACATTCATGCTTATCGGGTCAACTAGTAGGAACCAGTTATACAAACATGAAAAAATAGAAGTGCTCTGGTTAAGAAGGTAGCTGGATGAAAAGGAGAAATGTCCAACAGCAGTTACTGGGATCAGTTTGTCCTTGCATTGTGCCAAGTCAGACCTGCTGAGTCAGCTTTTTACTAACGTACCAAAAGAGAGGAGGGAATTAGCCTCCATGGCAATACAGAGCCTTAGTCTAGCCCTCAATGCTTATGGAAATGTTTCATCTTGTCCCCCTTCATCTCTGTTTTACTTCAGGTCATAGAGATAGTTGAGGTATTTTCTGGGATGCAAGAATCAATAAGATCGCAAACAGCTGGACCAGATAGGAAGTGACATATCCGACATTGTAAGGAAGAGAGTTTATGAGCTACTGCTTGGGAAAATCACAGAAGGTTAATAGGAGCTTTTTGTCCACATCTGTAAGGAAAGAAGAGATATTTACCATCTCCCTCTAGCCTCCTACCACTTCCCAGGATTGGATGCCATGCCCTCTCATAAATGACACAGACTGTTCCTATTTTTGTTTTTGAAGTGACGTGTTCCATAGACACTCAGTAATTACATTTTTGTCACCATGAATAACATCTGGAGACAGAATATTGCAGTGTGGAATCACCTGAAGGGAAGTCTGTGTCCTTGTTCATGTTTATCCTGGCCCACCATCTGCACAATATTACCTCTCTATCTGCTGAGGTCAAACAAGGTACTCTAAAGTATGAGGATCACTTTGGTACTTTCTCCTTCCTCTCACAATCTCTTTGTTTTCTTGACTCTTGGATGCAGAGAAAATCAGCTAGCATGTAGGTTCACATGTAACTTTAAATAGCTGACTAGAATTGGAACTGTTGTTCCTATAGTGGTTATCACTGAGAAGACTGAGAGACTGGCAGTTACATGTCAGGAAATTTTCATATTGGTCATTCTAATTCTTTAAGGTGGTTCCATTATTATGATGGGTTACAGCATGGATTTAGTGACTTACAGAAAAAAATGACAGTTAACATGTTTAATTGGCTTCGTAAGTCCAGATAGTTTTCTCCAGATGTGTCACTTCATATAGGCATTTACAAGTATAATATGAAAATCAGATTCATGAATAAGCTGTTGCATATGTTTCCAGAGGATGGCAACCGAATACTTTAGCTAGTTAGTTCTGAGTAGTATGATAGTCCACCCAAATAGGCCATTAGTAACACCTAATCATTCTCCCCCACAAAAGAAAATGAATAAAGATGTATTTCAGTCACTTTAAGGGAGATATAGTCTATAGCAGTGGTTCTCAACTAGTGTGATTTTTCCTGCAAGAGACACATGCAACATCTGGAGACATTTTTGATTGTCACACTTGGTGGTGGTAGAAGATGTTATTGGTACCTGATAAGTAAGCCAGGGATGCTATTGAACATACTACAATCCATGATAGCCCCCTTAAGAAATTATCTGATCCAAAATGTCAATAGTGCTAACACTGGGTAATCCTACCCTATCCTTAGAAATAGTCTAGAAGAAAACACATTTAATAGATTGGGGCATCAATAATTTAGCATCATTAGGATGACTGGTTAAATATTCTATTAGTTTTATCACAACTTAAGAGGTGGGCTGTTTTATCAGTTAACCATACTATCAGTTTAGGTGCCAAGTATTTTAAGTAGTGCTCCCTTGAGTCTATTATTATTATTATTATTATTATTATTATTATTATTATTATTATTATTCTTCTTCTTCAAAGACTTCCTGGTATATAATTGGAAGCAGCTCTCTCTTTACAGTCTCTGGTTAATTGGAGTTATAGCTTTCATTTCACAATGGAACTATCTGAAACTTGTTCCACTTTATGGAAATTTAATTCAGAAAGGACCTGTTGCAGAATGAGAATGTTTAAGTCATGACTTTTCTTTCAGAGAAATGATTTCTCTCAATTAGTGCTCAGTAACAGGCTGGCAGTAATTGCCCAGAAGCAATCCAAAGATCTAGGAACCCCAGAAAACACAAAATAGATTAATTAAAAAAGAAAATCATACCAAATCACACTTTTCGCAAACTGCTAAAAACTATAGATTAAAAGAAATCTCAAAAACAACCCAAGATAAAAATTCATATCCCATGCAGAAGATCAAGGCAAAAACTAACAGCTGACTTAGAAACAGTGGACAAAAGAAAATGGCCAGCACCTCAAAGTGCTGAAGGAAAAAAGAACAAAAACTCTCTATGAAGGATTATCTAGTCAGTGCATATATACTTCAAAATGAAGATTAAAAAAGGACGTTTTGAGATAAATGAAATTGCAAGCTAACTGCAAAAGATGAATTTCAAAAATAAGATCATAAGTTGATTGAAAATGAGAAGATGGAAAAGATAAAATGCACAACACAAATTATAAAAAAGCTGGAATGGCAGTATTGATATCAGAAAAATAAGGTATGAGACAAAGACTATAACAAATGATAAAGGGGAACATACCATTCTCATAAAAAGAACAATTCATCAAAAATTCATCAAAAAAGCATAACAATCCAAAATTTATATGGACTGAACAACAGAATTAAAAAAGCAAAAATTGACAGAACCAAGAAGGAAAAGAGATTTCAGACTATTTTTAGATGGAAATTTAAAACATTCTCTTTCAAAAAATCAGTAAGGAAAGGAATTTGAACACCATTAATCCACTTAACCTAATTCACATTTATAGTCTTCCTTCAACAAACGTCAAATGTTTGAAGTCATACAGAATATGCTCTCTAACCACAAAGGATGAAATTAGTAAACAGTAATGATGCGCTATCTAGAAAATCCCCACAGGATTTAAACCGAACAGTAGACCTCTCATTAACTCATGGATTAAAGAGGAAAACACAAAGGAAATGAACAGATACTCATAATTGTGTTTATGAAAGTAAAACTGAATTTTGTGAGAGCAGTTAAAGAAGAACCTACATTTATTTCTTTTTATGCTTGTATTAGAAAAAAAGCATCAGTATCTTCCCATGTGTAGACATTACTGTAACAACTGCCTGAACGTCCACTTACGCATCACATCGTGCTTGGGTTTTGATGACCTGTCACCGATGAGTTCAGGAGAGTAAAGTTATATAACAAGGCTTGTTAGATGAAGGCAAACTGATTTTGCTTTTCTTCACAGAGTCATGCAAGAAATAAAGCATTAGCAAAGTCTAAGGCTACGATCAAGTGCCGTCGTTATAGCAGCACCGTTCTGACATCAAGTTGTAAAGAAGCAGTGGTGGCCACGTTCTTATCACAATCTTTATGGTCCTCAGTAGGACTCTTGGTGGCCAGACAGCTCCAAAAGCTGGAGACAGCATGGCATGGAGCCTCTCCTCTACTGAACTTTGCGTATGAAGACCTATATTAGTTTACTCGAGCTGCTGTAACCAAATACCACAAACTGGTTGGCTTAAACAATAGAAATGTATTTTCTCACAGTTTTAGAAGGTCAAGTTCCAGAAGTTCAAGATCCAGGTATTGACGGGGTTGCTTTCTTTTGAAGATTGTGAGGAAGAATACGTTCCATGCCTCTCTTCTATCTTCTGGTGAGTTGGCGGCAATCTTGGATGTTCCCTGGCCTATAGAAGTGTTACGCATTTATTTTCACGTGGTTTCTCCCTGTGTGTCTGTGTCCAAATGTCCCCCTTTTAAAACGACACCAGTCATATTGGATTTACACCCCCCACCCTGCAACACACACATACAACCAATGATCTCATTTTAACTTGAATAGTTCTGAAAGACTCCATCTCCAAATAAAATCCCATTCTGAGGTACTGGGAGTTAAAACTTCAACACATGATTTGGGGGGAAACACAATGCAACCCATTATAAGGTCTATTACATTTTCTTCTTCTGGAATGAGACATTGTTAGACCTGTTCAATACTAGCAGGCTTTATGAGTCCAGATAACTTGGTGTTATGAATTTCCCAACTTTCATGGCAGCCCCAAAACAGAGCCTATAATGCCTATAGCTAAGCAACGCGTCTGTACAGTCTTGCACCTAGAATATTTGTATAGCGTTACAGCTGAACAAAAGAAGAGCAAGGACAATTCAGACACAAAAATAAACTTGAGAGTCATGTCAGCTCCAATATCTAGCTAGTTCAGAAATGTTCTGAGCACCCTCCCTCCCCTGGAAGGAAGAGCAGAGATCTGTTCCCTGACCTGGTTCTTGTCTCTGCCTCATTTATTCTGTTAATTCTCTGAAGCTCAGAAATTGGCTTATTTAATTTTTGCTCCACAGGAGAAGCCAAATGCATTCTGGGTTTTTGCATCAGACCATCTGTGTGCCTGTGCTTTGAGTCTTCACATCTGTGAGCTCTTTTGGTCCTTCTGATCTTATCATTTCCCCAACCATCAGCTGTAGAGCCCATGCCTTCACGCAGGAATTTTCTGAGCTCCAATTTGCCTGCTTCCTTTCCTTTGCTACCAGTCTCACTCCGCAGGATTTCCTTTGGTGGCAAACTCACCTTGCTTTCAGTGTTTTGCATGTTTTAAGGACATTGCTTTAAGTTTCTTATGCTCTTTCAAATTGCCTCTTGCTTGCAGGTTTTGGTTACTGACAGACTACTCTGCTTCTCCCTCATCACTCTTAGGGTCTGGAGCAAACCTGTCTGAGGCTTTGATGGTCCTTGTCTAGCACACCTTGTGGCTGCCATACTTCCTCTGGGGCTACTGGCCATCATATCTGTGCTGCCCTCTACAGGGTCTAAAACAGATGTCTCAGTAGCCCCTCTGGAAGATGCTGAGCTGGGACATCTTACAGCTATTCCATTCACTTGGAAACTGGCAGGATCCAGTCACCAGATTCCCTCTGACCTGCCAGTATCCCCAGAAAGAGTATTTTCCACTATGGTATGGTGTATGTGGGTTGGATAGACTCTATTTTCAAAATCAGTAACATTGATGCAACTAGAGTATATCCTTTATGGCCATTACCTGTCTTACGTAGTAGTTACAGATATACAATATGTTTTGGACTTCATGTGTTCCTCCAAAAGTCACGTGTTGAAGTACTGCCTCCCAGTGTGAAGGTATTAGGAGGTGGGGGCCTTTGGGAGGTGATCAGGTTATCCGGATGGAGTCCTTTTGAACCGGATTAGTGCTCTCACAGCAGAGACCTAGAAAGCTCTTTTCCTTTTTTCCACCATCTGAGGACACAGCAAGAAGGTGGTTGTCTATGACCCGGGAAACAAATTCTCACCGGATACCAAATCTGCTGGTGTCTTGGTTTTGGACTTCCCAGCCTCCAAACCTGTAAGTAAGAAAGATATATTTGTTGTTTAAGCCACTCAGTCTATGGTATTTTTGTTATAACAGCCCAGTGGGCTAAGACACATCACTAATGCACAAGGGCTAGGAATTTCCAAAATGTTCTAAATTCTTTTAATGACTCCCTGGTAGGGGAGGAGGGAACCTTTTGAGAAAGAAGAGCCTCTGGAATTAGAAGCTAGAATCAGTCTGTTCTTCTACTGAACTGACTTGGACCCGCTTATGGTTTTCTTACGTGTGGAAGATGGGGTAGGAATGGGCCTCTTTGACATCCAGAACTGTCTCTTCCCAAAAAACCATAGAACAAAAATATATTAAAAATAAAGAACAGTTTTTAGCAATGTTTATATGTTATACATCTTTAAGGAAGAAATCTGTATATCACCACTAATATGATGTCAATGGTCAGTCCCTTCTTCAGGTCTATCTGAGCAATTTTACTTGATTGGTGCCAAGCAGTTTTGCTTCTAGAACCATGGGATATCATGGTTGAGTTCAACTTAACTCAATATTGACATCCTTTCTGTTATAATAGTCTGTCTAAAAAGCAGCATTAGAAGAAACAAATGGGCTTTAAAGAGTTGGAGGATAATAGTTTCTAAGGGTCCCTTTGTCACTTTAAATTGCCCTAAAGAATCAGGATAAGAATTTTAAAAACCTTATATTGGAGTCATTGGAATAATTTAGAACACTGGAAACTCCTAGCTCTTTACAGTAATTTGTAGTCCTTCACGTTATATAAGCACATTCATCAACTAACCAAGGCATCATATTTTATATTAATCCACAAGTCAGATTCTTCCGGAGGTCCTTTTATATTCCCCAAATCCAATACTTTTTATCATTTGAAGTATGTTTGAGTGTTATTTATTTACCTACTTAAAAAGATAAGTTAAACCATTTTATCTTAAGCCGTTTAGTGGTAGCAGCAATGCTTTTTTATTTTTGAAAATTGTCACATATTATATGAAATACAGAAGCATTTATATGTGCGGAACTAAAACTATTCCCTGGAAAACAGCCTACAGTTAGAGTAAGACTGTGTAATGTCAAAGCTCTAAATTAAACATGACATCCTGCTATTGGCTTATCTCTCTCTTTTTCTAATTTACAGATATTTATATACTAATGACCATAAAATAAAAACTGAAGCTATGCACTAGCAGAGCCTTCCTGGGAATCCTTCTCTTCCTAACATGAATAGTTATTTTCTATGCATCTTCTTAAGTTGTGCTTTTAAATACTACTGTTGCATCTGAAGAAGCTCTTATATTGGATTTTCATTAAACTGTAACCAGTAGTACATAAGGAAAGGCTTTCTCCCATTTACCCTCATCTATTTTCATATTCAGGACTATTTCCTATCTGCTCGTATATTTATGTTTCAGTGTACTCTGTATCTCCCTCAGGCTCCATAAATCATCTATGCTAGTTCTTCTGCGGTTACTGTGTTATGTAACATTTCTTTAGTGCAGTCAGGCCTCTCCCCAGGTGAAGCTATTTCTTTTTTTGCCTCCTGGGAAAACTTGATTGTATTTTACTTTTTTCGGTGACTGATTTTTATTTTACCCCTGTGCATAGCTCTAGCTCCGAATCGAATTTTAGCATTAGCACATGTTTAGGAGATTTTGATGCTCTTAATTTCACTAATACATAGAAGATTTTTCACTTCATGTATAATTTGATACTCCAAAACCTTCTGACAAATAAATTATATGTATTGTTTTATGCACACTTGCTAAATGTGTTTGATTTAATTGTATTTTCCAAGTTTATCTTCAGCTGACCTCTGATTCATTTGTATATAGTTATCCTTGGCTTGGCTATTCAAACCACCCAGCAGATTATAAAAGCATGCACATAGAGTAATATGACTTTACAGCACCAAATCAAAGCGTCCCTGCGATTACTTTTATATCATGAATTGAATAGAGAGGGCTTCTACCGTGCGTCCTAATTCCATGTGCACTTTCCTTTGTTACTTATTATTGCTGCTCTTCTTTACTGTTCCTGTTGAGTCTTCCTATCATGTGTTTGAAGTTGTAGGAGGCCAATTAGAAAAAATATTTTCTTGGTTTTTAAAAGTTGAAAACTGGCATTCAGTTGATGATGAAAATAGAGGTAAAATATCAGGTCTATTGTACGTGCTCTTGTAGCTCAGGTTTCCTGAGGAGATGATGTGGGACATAACAGACCTTGACATTGGTCTTGTATAGAAGAGAGTTTGGGGAGAAAACTCAGAATTCACCACCTAGGTTTCTAGAGGTGAACCCTGACTCATAGTCTGCTTGAGTAAAAGGATGAGATTTTAAGCCTTGCTTTCAGTGTAGGGGGTTGATATGGTCACTATTTAATAAATCACACAGGTCTCTCTTCTCTAAAGAAATTCTGCTGGGAAGGTTACAGACATTAGTTTTGTTTGTTCCTTGAAACAGTATACCAGCCTAACCCAGGAGAGTTTATCTCATTTACATGAGATAAGCTTGTTATTAATGATGAATTTTCCAAAACCTGTTCATTTCAGTAAGCCAACATATTTCTACAAATGTCCCAGTTTTAAAACATTGGGTGGACTAGAGGAATGTGAATGTAAGTTATTTAGCATGCCATCATTTTATAAACAGCCTATAGCCTCCTAGTCATAAACGTCATGAAAAATTAAAGAGACACAACATCAGTTTGGAGCTTCAGAACAACCCCAGATGGTCTGTATCTGGTTACACCAGATGACACCAATTCTTCAGGAAGATGTGAGATGGTATTTCTTAGCCAAATGTGTTTACTGTCAAGGGACTTGTAACCCAACAGTTATTCCCAAAGGACAGTTTTCTGAAAAATGAACTATAGTGTTCATACCTCCAGGGTGACCCTGGAATGACCTTTGACTTTAGACTACAGAACAGAGAAAAATTCAACTTTTTGTGTTGAGCCATAGCATTTTAAAATTTATAGTATTGGCTTTCACTAGGTTATATGTTGCAAAGATTAGAGACAGAATTTTAAACACATTCAGTAAACATGTTTTAGGGAATAATGATAACTGAGAATATCATGTGAGTGTAATGAACCATATTTTTCATTTCATAAAGGTCTCATTTATTAAAAGACTTTAAAAATTCCATCATAATATAACTGTCTCTGAATTCTAGACACCCGTAGTAACTGGAAGATCTTGATTCTGTAGTATTGAATTACATATAAAATATTAGTAACATTTTAACATGAGTGGAAAGAGAAATAGAACTATTATTATTATTATTATTACTAGGATTCTGTCGAGTTTGGGGAATCCCTAGGCTGTATGATTTTTGTCCTATTACCTTCTGTGTGTTTTGACAACCTCAGTGCTTGTTCGTACTATTAACAGAGGGCAGAAAGAAATGGGACAATCCTCAAATTTATCAATTTTCTGTTCTCCTCTATCAGCAAATACTTCTGAAGAAATATGCTAAGATAGTGACTGAAGTAAGTAGAAGACTGTACTTACCTTGAACACAGGGTGAGCCACATAGAAAAAGGCTGCCATGATACACAGGAACGATGATGAGTGTCCCAGTGCAGGGCTGACAGGACACCTGGAGAGGAGAAACTGATTCCAGACATGTTAAAGGAGTCAAGTATGAAGATTGCTTGGATATTTAAAGTAAGAAAGAGGATAAATTGCCAGATTTCTAGCACTGGCTAATGTATAAATAAAAAAATAACATTAATGTAGACCAAAGTCAGAGATGGAAACTAGGGGTTGAATCATGGGAGAGAGTGAAAATTAATTCATTTAATTTTAGATTTGAGTTTGGTATGTGCATGGAATGTCTTGATACATTCCCTCTCCTAGATTATCCTCGAGGCTAGAAATGGAAGGAAGAGTCACTGACCACTATTCAGTTGATCTTTTGACCTAAACACTGATTGCCTCTTCCAGGTGGCATGAAAAGTATTTCCAGAAAATAGGCCAACAAAATAACTGAATGTCTTTCTTGGCTACAGCTATAATGACTTCTAGCATCACTCCATTCACAAGAAGATGCTAAAATCGTTAGTCACTTGAATACACTTTGATCTTCTTTTCCAGATAGGTTGTTACAAGATTTAAAACCCTTTATTCAAAGTACTACAACTCAGCATTAGAAGGAAGACAGGAAAACATGGATAGAAAGTAGGCACTTTTTTCTGAATCCATTTCAGCCTTCCTTTTTCATCATATACAGAAGCACAATGATTTCCTCTTTTCAAATGATTGTGGCTTTGACTTTCATATATTGAATCTACAATTAGTAAAAAGAAAAAGAGTAGCAGTAAGCTACAATCAGCAGGTTTTAAAATTTTCCTGTCTTAAGTATTCCCATGGTTTTGCACTGTAATTATAAGTGACAGAACAGAAGCCTTAACCAAACATTGTAAGTGATGGTTTTGAATGTAATGTTAAATAACTGGTTGATTTTTGTTTTTTGTTTGTTTGTTTGTTTATATCTGCACATACGCCCTCGTGCGTGTTAGCATACATGCTTTACGTGTCCACTGTAAGCAATGTGTTTTCATGACTAGAAAAAAGATGGAAATCTTATTTTAAATATAATCTCAGAGTTTTTATACTTAGAGATTTTACACCTGAAAATTCCACACTATTGACTATTATATTTCGTGGGAAGCCCTGGGAAACTCTTAACTGGCCCCCACAGTTCCCTGACCCATGGAAGCTCTCAGCCAGGTCTCACTCTCGTTGGAACTAGCAGCATCAGCACTACTTGTAAGCTCACTGGAAATGCAGGCTCCCTAGCCCCACCCCTGAAATCCTCAATCAGAAGCTGCGCTTTATATGAACTCATCTACAAAACAGAAACAGACCCCAGACTTAGTAAACAATCCTATGGTTACTGGGGAAAGGGGGTGGGAGGGGGTCAACTTGGGAGTTTGAGATTTACAAACATTGACCAATATATATAAAAATAGATTTTTTTAAAAGTTTCTTCTGTATAGCACAGGGAACTATGTTCAATATCTTGTAATAACCTTTAATGGAAAAATATGAAAACGAATATATGTATGTATATACATGACTGGGACATTGAGCTGTACATCAGAGACAGACACATTGTAAATGACTGTACTTCAATAAAAAAGAAAGAAAGAAAGAAAGAAACTGCACTTTAACAAGAGTCCCAAACGATATGGGTGCACAATAAAGTTTGAGAATTCTGGTTTAGGCCAAGGTAATATATGAATCAGGAACACTCTGTATGACAAATGCGGTGAGAAACTGAATACTGATGCCTTTGGTGTGAATGTTTTGAATATCTGACCAAATGAGATAAAATAAAGAGGCCTGGCGTCAGAGAGAGCTAATGCATTCTGTTCTATAGTTGAAGCTGAGACACGTGCTTATCCACACACTGCTGCATTCAATTCCGAACTGCATTTCATGGGTTAGTAGTTTCCTTTTTCATCTGTATAGAGAATGTGCAATTTTGATGTTTTTTATGACAAATAAAAGTGTAATGAAGGGTTGTACAATGGGTTATTATTTCTTAATATATTCGTACTGGGGTTTTGAAGATCTGATGTCACTGCCAAAGACCTTGTATGTTCCTTGAGTTTTTTAGACCTCATTGAATGCTACAGAATAGCAGCAATTAGCTCTTGTTTTAGGGAGTAGTTTGGACTTAAAAAAAAAAAAAAAAAGGAAATATTGATAATTTCAAGGTATTATATGATTGTGTGTGTGTGCAATCTTTAGAAAGAAACATATATTTTAGTATTTGGATTCTTTAAAACCCTGCTCAGTGCTAATTTAAATTCATGATGGATTCATTGTGGTATAAATTAAGTTTAAAAAAAAGATCTCTATTCATTAAGGTAATTAGAATGCATTATGTAATCTGTTTAGTAGAAATGCAGGAGGCAACATCACCACTACAGATACTTTACTCACTACATCCTATTCTGAAAACACATCAATTACATATTTTATTTCTCATTCATTAACAGTCACTAACCATAGTTTCTGAAGGATTCCCAAATATATACCAACAGTAAGAACTTTTTTACAATAAATGTTTTGTGCATTATGACCCCCAACCTTTAGAAAATGTATTTATCATGAGTCTGTTAACAAGCAAGGGTCATTAGGCATTTTAAAATTAGAGAAGTGAATTGATCATGCAATTAATTCAGGTTTACTGAATGATTTCTTCCTTTTTTGGATGCAAACCACGGCTTTTTTATTTCCTTCCTTTTTCTTTCCTTCTTGTACCCTGGCCTCTGTCTGCTACATCAGTGGGGCCTGAGTTCATGCCACCTTGTGGACTGTCCTCACCCTCCAGGCCTCCTGCTCTCCTTACGCTTCTCCCCCACCTTCCCCTCCTTCTTAGACACAAACACAGAGATAACCCAGGTACTGAAAAACGTTTCTAGTACTTGTTCTATCACACACTAGAGCTAAGGAAGGAACCCCAAGTACTTGGAGTCATTATGTAGGAACAGGTGGCTCTTTATTGTATGGCTAAGAGAGGAATATTAAATGGGGTATTTCATTAGAAAACCTATTGCACTGGTGTAATTTGTAGATCCTAGAGAAGTAACACATTGACTAGAGGAGGAAGAAAGTATTGGATTAGCTTTATCATTACAAATATACCACTTTGTACTCATGCCTAAACAGCATATATTACAAAAATAATAAAGTATAGCAATATGTCAGATTATTTTGGATGCGAGCTGTGCCTATTTACAACACTAAACTCTGTTTACTGCTTAGACAAAGGTTGCTGCAATTCCCATATTTAGAAGAGAAGAGATTCTTCTAATTAAATTTTCCTCTCCGTATTGTAGCTTGTATCATTTATCCTCAATTATTTTCTTATAAACATACTTCCTTTCCCTTTTGGTTATAAATGCAGTGAGGAGAACAAAACATTTAAGCCTTCAGAAATTCCTGTTAAGGAGAGATCCAGTTTTTGGTTTTGTTTTGTTTTTGAAAAGCCATTCCAGAACTCAGAATATGAAAGCAAACACCCCAGAGGCGACTGTGAAGGGAGGAGAGATAGTAGAAATGACAGGATAGATAAGGCATCTGAGTAGAACAAAGCTGCATGCCCAGAATGGAGGGATGGAACAGAATAAACTTGCTACATGTAATGTGTAGTGTTACAGTGTTGATCAGTTCTGATATAAGTGCAGTTTGCAGACCAGCTGCATCAGCTCTGGCTGCCTGTTAGAGATGGAGAATCTTGGGTCTCATTCTCATACTAAAAGAGAATCTCAGGGGGTGAGGCTCAGGAATCTTGTATTTAACAAGCTTTCCGGGTGATGTGTACTAAGGGCTTGGAAGCATTTTACTAGATTCTAAACACTTCATTCACCACTCATACCCAGTACCTTGAAGAGTCCCTGCCACATTGTAGGTCATCAGTGAATGTTGCTTGAAAGGAAGAATTCCAAAGAAAGAATGCTCTATGTTGGGTTTGGATCACTGTGGCACGGGAACAAGGCATTCACGGCAAACCAGACAAGGAACTTTTACTCTGAACTGTTACAGCCATGTATTGCATGTTCCCCTTCCCTGAAGTTGTTTGCACTAATAATTTATTATACTAGGTGTACATAAAGCCCAGAGACAGGTAATAATATTCTGTTTTTACAGATGGGCCTTGTGCTTGATGGCCTTATAGAGATTCATCCCTGTTTCCCTGTGTTAGGGACATTCCGTAAACTCTGTACCCAGGTCTGTACACCTGAGACAGAACTTACATTGTGTTGCTCAGTGTAACACTGGAACAGTGGTGTCTCTACCAGCTTGACAACAGTGTTTTCTCTGTCACTCATCCCAGTGTTCTCCTTCCAGTCCACTCCATGAACACACTCATTCATCTTCAAGTGTTGTTCACAATGTCATGTGACATTTTTATAGCAGTTAACTATCTATGCCAAGAAATTTAGTAAAGAAAGTGACAGCAATGATTAAAAATAAGGGTTATAATTAAAAGTTCCAAGTGTCTTCAAGCACTATTTGAGTCGTTATTTTTAATCAGTGTTTCACATAAAGAAGACACAGTGATTATCCACACCCTGGGAGAAAGGGAGGCTATGAATAATTGAAACTCATGACAAATTATTGTCCACTCATGTTGCTACTTTCTATGCAACCATGACTTAGATTGTTAACACCTGAAAACACTGACTATTCTAAATTTTAGTTCTTGACTCTGTGCATTTCTGAGTATAGATATTGGCCAGAAATGAAGTAATTCAAATTTGGTGACAAAGAAGAAGAAATGGTACCAAAGGAGGAGGACAGTTCACACAAATTCTATAGCCAGCCTCTAACTAAGTTCAGGATTTGTTCTGTAAGCATGCATGCATCCACCCATTTCTAATAGTTATGCAGTGTTCAGTTGTTATTGGTGCTGTGTTTAGAGCTGAAGAGCAAGAAGAATGCACTCTCAATAGGGGTGACAGTACACCCAAGGAAACACAATCTGGTTCTTTAGGAGCAAAAAAAGAGAAAGTTTTACTCTCTCTCTCTCTTTTTTTTTTAATGTATAAGCACAAATATACATATAGTACATAGGCTATATAAGTATTATTTGTAGTATTAAATTTTCATGTGGAGTGATAAGAAAAAAATAGAAGTCTAAAAAGGCTCCATGGGGAGGAGTAGTGAATAAAAAAAAAAAAAAAGAAGGTTGAGAAATGCTGATGTGAAGGGAAGTTAAACATGGTAGTAACAGTCACAACTCCAGAATTTCTATATTGAGGGGACGGGAGTTTAGGAATGATAATCTGGTTGGGATCGGGACAGGAGAAGGAAGTGCTTGTAGAAAAGTTAGGCACTTTTGCTTGAAAGGTTATTGCATTTGCATATTGTGGTAGCCAGAATTCTAAAATGGAATCCCGAGATCCCAGACTCCTAGTGTACATGGCTGGTATAATCCAATCCCCTCGAGTGTAGGCAGGATCTGTGAGTATGATGAATGCTAATTCCGTGATTAGATTACATGGCAAGGGTGAAGCGGTTTTGCAAATGAAATTAAGGTTCCCAATTAGTTGACTTTGAGTCAATCCAAAGAGGGATTATGCTCAGCGGACCTGCCCTAATTAGATGAGGTCCTTCAAACAGGGTGAAGCATCAGAAACACCCTCCTGGTCACCTTGAAGAAAGAGAACAATCATTTATTTGATACAGATTTAGAGCCTGACATTGATACTAAAATCTACCTGCCACACCTGTGCTACCACTGACAACAGAGAAGTTTTATACAAAAAAAAACTGGGTGAGAAGTGAAGTGCTAAAGTTAGCCATCCTTTTAAAGTACTGTCGAGGAGGGACATTATTCTGATGGTGATTTTCAGGGGATTGTTTTAATTGTCAAAATTCATACAGTACTTAAAATTTAAAGCTATGTTCCCATATACACTGGTTTGTCTTTCAACCCAAGGTAGGTATTATTAAGTGCACTTGAGAGCTGGGATCAGTCACATCTATACAACCAAGCTGACCAACCCAAGGTGCTGCTTCGGTACTGGATCAAAACCTGGACCTCATTTCTTTCTCCTACATTTTCCTACTCTAGCCCATTCTAGGGGTGGTTTAGTCTCTTCATTTAGAATCCAACCTTCATCTGATTTATGATATTGCTTACCAGAATATTTCACTTTAGGAGAAGTGAAGAAGAAAACAATTTTTATTGTAAAGGCAGATAAATATGCATGACCAGAATAAATAAACACAGCTATGTTTAGTACTTTTATTTTATGATAAATGTTAATTCTCTTAGAATGGCTGCAGCCATGACATGCTTCATGTTTCAACTGAAAACTGACGTATCCTGCAGTAATGGCTCCTTCACAAGATAAAACATTGATTCTCTATGCAATTTCAGATCTGATTACTACTGATTATTGATTAAGAAGTTCTATGCTGTGGAGATTCCCTCTCCCTAAAATTTACAAATAAATAAGAAACTATTTCAGCCCTCTGTGATTATAGAAAGAAGCCCCATATTTTGTGTACTGAGGGAATCCATTTACTTGTTGATATTTAATAAATTCCTTTGCCAAACATTACAATTACTTCTTTTTCTCGAAAATTGTATCTATGTCCATATATCCTCAATTCCTAAATTTCATATTATATTTCACAAAGTTTACACTCACTTTTCAAGTTTGAAAAAATGCTTCTATTTTTGCTGTGAAGTTAACTGTGAAGAACTGAAAAAGATCCTTACATAAGCTGAGTGCATGGTATCTTTTAAGCTATTTATAACTCACACATAGCAATGCTACTTGTAGCCCCTCTAGAAATCTCTCCTGCACAGATGCCTGGGGGATGTTGAACTAATACAGTGCATACTGTGTCCCTTTGAAAGATTCTGTGAGTTAGCCAGGATAAGCAGATTCTATACTAACAACTTTGATAAGTGCCACTGTAAAGGCATTTGAAGGCCAAAGAATCTTGTTCTGGCATGTCTCCATAAAGGTCCACAGAATGTGGAACTCTAAGACTACAGATGGGAAAATTAGGATAAACAGTTTGCCACTCTTGGTCTCCAATTCATGAAATTGTATTGTATATTTTCCTTCAGTTTACCCAAGCAGCTAGCCCCCAGCAAATTCCCAGGCATCATCACAAGTATTTATCCTCGTTGGAGGCTCTTTTTGCCTGGTCATCAAATGGTGACTCCCAAACTGTTCTCATGAAACTGACCTTCAATACTTGTAATAGGCTGAATAATTGCCCTAGAAAGATGTCCATATCCTAATATGCAGAATCTGTGTGTGTTACCTTACATGGCAAAAACAAAACAAAAATAAAAACAACAAAACAACAACAATCTTGAGTGTTGGGATTAAGAATTTTGAGATGAGAGCATTATCTAGGTGGGCCCGGTGTAATCTCAAGGATCCTCACATAGGAAATCACAGGAAAAGGTAATGTGATAATGGAAGCAGAGATTAAGGGGATATGGCTAGGATCCAGCTGGCAGCCTTCAGAATTCAAGAAACAAGGAAAGTTCCTTGATGAAACTTCGATTCTGGTCCAGTGAGGCGCATGTCAGACAACTGACCTACAAGACTGTAAAAGAATAAATTTGTGTTGTTTTAAACCACTGCATTCATGGTAATTTGCTACATCAGCAATTGGAAACAAATACAGTATTTTTTCCTATATGTTTATTTGAGGAAGGCAAATGAAATAATTTTAAGGGGAAGAAGTACTAAGTATCGAAATCTCTGGTGAGGCTAAACATGTCAAAGCTTATGAGCTTTAAGAAATATTTCCAAATATAAATTTGAATTCTCACGAAGTTTCTCCCTGAGATGTAAGTGATGTTTATAATAAGTTTCCACAGTCTGTAGTCCTATAGTTCTTTTTTTCTCCCATGCTTTTTAGAGATAGCCAAGTGCTTTATATTTATTGACTCATAATTTCCCAGTGTTATCCTACGTGGTAGCTGCTATTTTAACATGCACATTCACATACTCAGGAAATTACGGAAAGACTTTTGACCTCAGACAATGTGGCTTCAGAACTGATATTCTTAAGTTAATCACTGATACTATACTCTCTATATGAAATTCACCAAACTTCAAAATCTTTTCCTAAATTCCTAATAGGAATTCTATTAAAAAATCAGCTGTCCATTAATTGAAAGAACTAATGTCCAAAGTGAATAAAGTAATGGAAGCAATACAATTTAGCAAAAAGTATAAAATATGCAAAGATGATGCCCTGCCATTACATAAAGCAAAAACTCCGAGGAGAACTCAGCCTTCCATGCCACAGCACTGATTGCTCTCAGGGCTGGTGTGGCCAGGAGGCAGATTTCCTCATTCTCTGGCTCGGCACTCTCCACTCACGGACCCCCTACTTGCTTCTTCATTCTATTCCCACCCATTACTCAACATTTATCTAACAAACATTGATGGGACCCTCTTTGTAATAGAGTCAGAAACTCTAAGAATATATACATATCCTCAAAAATATTTTTATTACAATCGTGGTAAGGGCTACAAACACCACCACAAAATATCCTTATATCCCAAATGATGTCATAATTGCAGAAATTACTCAGTGTGCAAAGGTAGTCTCAAAAACTTAGAATTTATCTTTTTACTATCGACTACATCTGTATTGCTTTAGGCATATCTTGAGATATACTCAAATGATCATACATAGAATTTGTCTCAAAGACAAGGGCACTCTACAACGTTACACCTGCTTTCTTCTTCTTTTTTTTAAATTGAAGTATAGTTGATTTGCAATATTGTATTAGTTTCTGGTGTACACCTGCTTTCTACTGTTAATGGAAATCCATCAGAATGTGAGTAGCTATTCCTGAGGTTAAGAAAATATTAACCGGTTAAAAATAGTAACATGGCATTCCCCCCAAAATTCTATTGTTACTGCCACGCTACCTTCTCTTCATACCTACTATTTAATTAGTGAAAGTCCTGCCATTTCTCTCCCTGGCCCTACTTCTCCCAAGCTATCTAGCTCGACATGCAAATACTAAACATGCTTTTTCTATACTCTAATTGATATAACGGAAGTGGTTTGGTTCAACACCAGAGGCATTTTTGTCTCTGGTATTAGAATGCCAACAGATAAACCTCCTACTATGACTGGAAATTCCAGGCTATCTGACTTGGCTTTCAAATGCTTCTGATTCTCAGCTCACCAGCTTATCATTTCTGCTTGTGCTATTTACCGTTAATGACCTAGTCTTATACCAGAATTTATTTCTCTCCTTATTATACACCATTTAGCAGAGAAAATTGCACTAAAACGTGCAAAGTTGGAAGACAGGTGGAGTATGATTTCATAGGCCTCTTGAAATTTATGTGGGCAATATTAAAGTTTCCTGGCTGCACACTGTCTGGAAGAGCAACTTTAGTGAGCAAGAGCACATTCTTGTGCACCTGAGTTTTGTGCTCATTGTCTTCCAGCTGCAGGACCAAGCTTGAAGAGCATAAATCCCCTTTTGCTAGAAGACGCCTGCTTGCTCGTGCTGGGGTTTTAAAGTTTGAGAGCTTACGTTTCTGTTTACTAAAACTATTCACTGAAGGTTCAGCACATGTTATTATTACCATGCTATTAAAGTTGCCAGGTAACATTCTTATTAATTTATTTTTATTTCCTCCGACTTATTCTCCCCTATTTTATAACAGAGCCCTCTGTCCCTAGTAAAGTATTTAAAGTGGGTTTACTATATTTACAGAAACAGAAAATACCGTAATGACTATAAAAATGTTAAAGCCAGTCCATGGTGGCTAACATTATGGACCCTGGTTGTAAATACCAAAAATTAATTTAGCTGAGAGAAAAGTTGGAATTTAAAGCAGCTGCCTCTATCAGCTTTCTCCCAATTAAAGTAGCTCAGTGCGTCTTCAAAAGAAAATAGTTAAAGGAGTATGGATTAGGAAGAAATTAAGTGCTCCAGAAACTTTCGTAAAAATAATTTTTCTTTCCTAGCTAATAAGCTATTTTATCTTCGATATATCAAACAGCAGACCAAAGTGAACATTTCCATTTATTTTGGCAACATATCCTTGTTATTATTTTGAAGTGAAGAACTTGACTTCAAATTATTTTCTGACTACTAAGTAGGACACTGTATTTTTTTTTTAGGTGAAAATATATATTTGATTAACCATTTAGGTTATCATAGGCTCACAGTGCCAAAAGACTTCTTTCTACAGAATGATTTCTCAGATACTTTGGTATTACTGCACTGAATGTTACCACCCAAAGGTAATGCTATAAAAGAAAAAGATTCTGAAAGCCGTTTATATACCCAAGAGATAAAATCACACTAAAACTTTATCTGGCAAACTACCATGTGGGACTATAAGTTAAAGAGATATATGTCTCGTGTTGAATAGTATTTGGGGCAGTTTCCTTACTCTGTGTGTATTTGTGAATATAGTTGTGTTACACGAATGAACCCTGGAAAGGGACCATATTTTCTATCTGCTTTGCTGTGTTTTTCTCATAGTTGTCTTCTGCAATTTATAAACTGCTCATTGTTGGATCTGGGATTTAATCACCTATGCACAACTTAAAAGGTGGACATTAACTGTTACATATGCGAGCGGAAGACAAGACTGCTGAGTCAGCGGTCAGGCTTCTGTTACAGCACAGCGAGCAGCATGACCATCAGCATATTTGTGTCACTTCTCTTCACCCTCAAGTTTCACGGGGTCCACACGAAGCAGCCCAGTGGCTCATGGATGCAGCATTCATGCCACATCTGCAGTGGTTTTCTTCATAGTTGATGAACACTGACCTTGGGGAATCAAATGCTTTTATATTAAGCAATAAGCATACCTACTCCTTGTCCCATAATACTCCATCCCTCAAGGTTGCTCACTGCAAGCACAACTCTGGGAAATGGCATAGGTCACGGGCTGCGGGCTTTGTATTCTTGCACACTCAGGAAGACACAGGGAAACGAAAAGCCCAAAGAGGATTTCCAGTATTCGTATACTGCCCCTCTCCCCAACATAATAGAAACAATTAATGACTGACTTGTTTGTACAGCTGTGGTACACTTTGGAAGAAATTTCAGAGTACTAATGATGCGTAAGTGAGGTATAACTGTAAATTATTTAAATGAATTTACCCTATTTTAGAAAAGATGGACTATTTAAATAAAATTGAAACAATCCAAATTCCTGTTTTGTTCAAATTCTAGAAATATAAAATTTTACTTGCAAAATTTATTCGTTTAGCAAAGCAGCTATTAAATGATATAATATGGTTTCATACTAGTCCAAGATGTGCAGGTAACAAGAAAATTATTAGCATGAAAACAGAGCTGCTATCCAATTACTTATCTCTTAGTTTCTCAAAAATAAAAATGTTCCCTGGGTGAATTTAAGAAGCAAATAGATAATCAACTATCATAGTTAAGACATCTGTTTATCTGACTGCAAGAGAAGCTAGTTGACATTATATGAGATTATAATCACTGTATTATTTTATAAGTAATAAAATATACTAGTTTTATAAATTTGAATAAAATTTTCAAACGTATTCGGAGAGATGAACTGTCTTTTAAGAAGTAAAATATGACTTTTTAAATTATATTTAATACCAAGTAAAATATGGGAAAGTAGGATTTACTCATGTTAATTCTGAAGAAGCTGAAGTTCAAATTATTTAAGTGCTTGGTCTAATTTCTGGAGAAGAACAGTTGCTTGACAACAATTTTAAAATTGAACCTTTGAAGGCCTCCAAAAGATGGAAATCACATTATTTCTTCTTCCTGGCTTGGAATAAAAAGTATATAAAATTAGAATAATTCACAGTTTATTGCTGGTCTATCATTTACCATACAAAATGATGCATTAAAATCTACACGCTTTCTACAATTGAATGGTAATTGTCACTTTATATGTGTATGCCTTATCTTCACATTGTGTTCATTAACTCCTTCAGAGAAAAAAAATCTTTTGAATTACAATTATTTACTGAAATATTACTTTGTTTTTTTGCTATATTTTCTCCTTTTTTAGTTTGAACTGGGATAATAATTCCCTGCCTTGTAGATTCTGGCCAGGCTTTAAACAAAAGCAGCAGTGAATCAAGCCTCCCAATATATTTTTTTTTTCTAATGCCCTAAATATATTCCAGGAATGCTCAGTAAGGATAGGAAGAGACAGTGAAAGAATATTTGGAAATTGAGAAGAAAGTAGATTTTTTCAAAGTACTGTGAAGGTAGTGGTAGTCTATGGTCCCATGTCTATTTCTTAATGAGGTCTTTCCTGACCACCTTATTCAAATTCCTTACACTGTTTCCCTCCTCACCTTCTCTGTATTTCCCATATAAATTATTACCTTCTAACACACTGTATAATTTACTCATTTGCTCTGTTTCTTGTAGAAGTCTTTCTTCTTCCCGTAAAAAGCAAGTTCCACAGAAGCAGAATTTGGTTCATAATTGTTTCTTATTTTACCCAACTTCAAAAGTAAAAGACTATTACACTTTTTAAAATGATGACTAGCAAGGCAAAATAAAGAATAAGTGCATCAAAAAATCTGGAATTTCTGACTTGAAGGTGGGCAGGTGAAAGAAAAATAAATAGAGCTCTGATACAAAATTTTAATTCAGCAAATTTTATAGAGGTATATGAACTGCATCCAGTTATTTTATGAATCAATAAATAACTTTGAGTTTTTAATTAATTGGACTAATGGATGACATAGATGTAGTGTATGAATATTGTAACAGGTGACATTTTACATTGATTAACAGGATAATTAAAGAATATTAATAGTCACAGTGCAAGAAAATGATTAACAATTCACTACTTCATCCCTTTATATGCAAAAAAGGAATTAGCAAAGCTGCTTTATTCAGAAGATCAAAAGAGAGAGAGGTCTATTTTTGTCAGACATATTTTTAAAAATCCATTTTGTAAGTAATTTTTTCTTTTTCTATGAATATGTATTTTTTTAAAACAGAAGGAAAGAAAAATTTGAACATGTTTAAGATTGTGCTAGATCAAGTCCTTAAAAACCTATAAATGGCCACTCTAAATATTTTGTAGCCGCAAGGAATGAACATATAAAAATGAAAGAGACTGCCTGTTTATTGAAACTCATTTTTCAGTTTTCCTTTAAAAATACACCTGAATATCAAGAAAGTTAAACAAGGTGATGATAACCTGATTTCACTGTTCTACTTCAAATTAGTCCAAAGAGAATAAAAAACCTCTCAACCTGTCAGAATCTAAAGATATACCTTTATATATTATCTTAGATCTTTATAATATATAGTTACACATTATAAAGGTTTGTTCATATCTTCATTCATCTCTAGTTATTTTTTTCTTTCTAAATTCCTGTCTAGCACAGTGACAAAGAACAGATGCAGTCTTTGTACTTCCTCTTCTACATTTCCATCTTCTTTACCTCAGGAGGCATTTCAGAATAGTGAAGAAAGTACAAGATATGGGAGGGGGCTGTGAATTCTAGTTCATTCATTTACTCCATGTAGTAACCAGGGCAAGTTGCCAAACATTTCTGAAGACTAGATTTTTTTTTTTCCTTTTGGAAAAGGATGAATATAGAAAGGACTTGGCTAAATTTTTCATATTAAAAATCACATGAAGTTGCAATTATATATTATGTATGTGATAAAAGACCATTCATGTTTCATTTCCCTGGTCCCTGATCCCAATAACTAACAATATTCTCACACTGCCCTTGCTGTTTTTTTTTTTTTTCCTACTGGATCCAATAAACCCAATCAGTGTAAACCAGATTTTTATGATTCACTTTTCTCTAGGGATATTTCTATTTTAATAACTCTAAAGGCATATATTAATACAAAGAAATGAATATCCATTCATAGAACAGAGATACTAGCATATGATTTAGGAATGGGAGCAATAATACTTAATTACATTATACAGATAATTGCCTTGTTCTGCACATAAACCAGATAATAATAACTGTTGTATGTTCTCCTTTTTTATTTTAACTTATTTTAGTTTATTCATTGAGTTCCATAAATTTTTGTTTTGGGGGGTGAGATTGAATAATGAGTAAGTATATTTGGTAGAATTAAATACTTACTAAGTAAAAGTAAATTGAGCACCTACTACATGCATAGCATATTTCTAGGTACTAGGAATATAAATAGAAGGAAAAAAAAGACACAGACACATTTTCGTTAGAAACATCTGTAACACAGAAAAAATGGAGGAACACTGGACTTAAGTAACTCCAGCTGGACCTGCACCTTAGAGTTAAGTCAGTTTATTATTGTGAGATTTAAAGCCCCCATCTATCAATTGACAAGGTGGAAAAAGATAATTTTAAGTTTCTTCTAGTCTTAAGAAAGTATAGATAGGTTATTTATACAAGATATCAATAAATCCAGTTGGAAGAAATCAGCTAAAATATTTTGCCAGTTGCCAAAAACAGAACTGGCAACTCTCGGGTCTAGTATGAGATTATAGAATTTCATGAGCTGCATCCACAAGGGGAACTCACACCTGTACTCAAGCTTTTCTCTACAGACCTCCATAGGCCCCCTCAAAATAGATAAGGGTCAAAGCCAGAGACTGGAGAAAGCTTCCTTTGTGGTTCAGGCCTGAGGGAGGAGGACAGCAACTGCTTCAGAGACAGCCAGAGGCCATGCAGACCTCTTCTCCCCACCTCCCTTGTGGAACAAGGCCTGAACCCACTGTGGAAAGAGTGCTGAACCTCATCACCAACAGGTCACAGGTCACACAGTGCAGCCCAGACAAGGCCATAAACCACTAAGAATCACCTTCTGCTGGGAGAAGAGGAGCGAAATCACTGAGAAAATCTCATCCATGAGACAAAGGGACACAGACCTAACTAAGACTGCTTCTGAACAGTACAACAGAGCAGCACTCCCAACAAAGGGCTAGACAGAATTAAATTAAAAAAGGACTGCAGTTGACTGTCAAGGAGGGGGAAGGGCAAGGAGAGACACATTCTCTGAGTTACAGGTGAAAGAGAAGACATAAACTGAGTATGGAGAAAATGCGAAGAAAAAAATTTATAGAAAATCAGCTTCAATGTAACCGCAAGGCAACATCAGAGGAGCTGGAAGCTGTGGTTTGCTCAGAGTAACTGCCAAACCCAGAGCAGGTTAAAACCTACACTAGATAGAAAATATATGTGCATTTCCAGGAATGGATAATACTTACTACATTTTCTACTGTCATACAGATATGTCTGGCGTTCTACCAATAATAACAAGGAGGCCTGTAACAACCAAGCAGTTATACCTCTAGGAAGATGACCTCCACAAACACTGCGTGGCTGAATAGTTTTTATGAACAACAACTTCTCAATAGCTTTTGGTGCCAGTCATGTCTTACCCTCTTGTTACCTTAGTTACCTTAGAAGGACTATTTAATTCCTTACAGTTAGTAGGAGTTTGAATATTGTCCAAAAGACTTATAAAAAAATTAAGTAATTGAAAAATTAAATACTAAATAAGTATTTTGATGTTTTCATATCTATTATTTTCTTTTAAAATTTATTTTCTAATAAAATTCAAAGTAGACTTAAGGTATACAATATATTTTGATATACACATACAAATGAAATGACTACTATAGTCAAGCTAATTAACATATCCATATGTTCACATACTACCCTTTTTTGGGGGGGGTGAGAGCATCTGAGATCTACTCTTAGCAAATTTGCAACATACAGTACAATATTATTAACTTAACCACCCTGTATATTAGATTCTAAAACTTACTCATCTTACATAACTACAATTTTGTACCTCTGTGTAATTTTATAAATGCAATGGGAGATTATTCTATTTGTACTGAGATGTTATTGCATTTGATTCATTTTGAATAGGTCAAATACCCTCATGTGGATTAGCTGGGGCACCAGCCGTTAATGTTTACACATAAAATGCAAAGTGCAAAACAGAAATTAACTCAGCTTAGCAGAGTATTGAACACAAATGATGCGAAGGCCAAAAAGAATAAAAAAAAATTTACAAAGATTTATCTTTAACTCTATTTTTTCACTTCAAATCTGAATCTAGGATTTTTCTCTCCCACCTTCATCTTTAAGTTGATCCAATTTTTATTAACAATACGGTTAATTATTTCCAAAGGAAAATTATAACATAATAGGTAAGGAAACAGTAAAATGACCTCCCTGAAAGGATAAAGCCAGATATTTGCCTAGTTACATTAATTAAGCCTGGATATGGTAAAAGTCCTCCACCCGAATCTTTCCAACTTTATTCTGTAACTAAGTTTTCACAGCTAGTCATTTTTAAGGATGAAGATACAGTGGTTGTCACTTAATATAATATTTGGGACCAGTTATCTATTATGTAATTATAAACATTATACTTGATCCATAGTGAGATCATTAAAATTTTATTTTTATTTTTTGAAGAGTGATTTTATTTAGGTTTTTTTGGGGGGGAGGTAATTAGATTTATTTCTTTATTTAATTTTGAAGGAGACACTGGGGATTGAAACCAGGACCTCATGCATGCTAAGCATGTGCTCTACCACATGAGCTATAACCTCCCCCCTGATAATGAGATCATTTAATCTCTTCCCCTCAAAAATCTGAAGGCATGGGAAAATTTGAAAGGATTTTGATAAAATAAGAAAGGAGATTCTATTCCAAAGGATCTGAATTTTCTTACAATGAAACACTGGAGGATTTTGTGAAGCTGAGCAACAGTTAGTTTACAAAAAATCAGAATGAGCTTACCAACTTGTTCAAAATTGTCCGCATTTCATGAATGTTCAAAAAATTTTGACTTATTTCCTATTTGCTATAGTGAGCCAGAGCATAGAAGTGTCACATACTTTAAATGTAATTGCAAATATAAGCAATTAAATTTTCCATTTTGATGAAAAAAACAAACATTTTCTTCTACCCAGATCATTGAAAATATTGCAACAATAACAACTTCAACCTTCAAAACAGGAAAATTTATTAATTCTTTCTTCTTCATTTCCTATTTTTTCTGCCATTCATTAGTAAGTGATGGTTCACTTTAAAAGCAGAGCAGAGATTTATTAGCACAGTCATTAATGCAACAAATTATAAAATACAGAATGTTGTTTTTCTTTAGATATAAGGTGACAGAGTAATTTAGGCACATAATTAATATACAAAAGTCTGCTTATTTGTCTAAATATTTAGCAATGTATAAAATATATACAAAGCTGGCAATAAAATTGTAAATTTTCTGCTACTAGCAAATCTTCACAACCAAATTAAAACAAATATACTACAAAAATGCTGAGAGACTCTTAAGTTTGCTGCTACTAAAATATTCATACTTAAGCATCAAATAGTATGTCCAGGTCATTAACAGTTCGTTGAGTTTTCCAAAGTCATGATGGGTTTATTTATACTTTTTAGCAATTCTTCTTGTTAAAATTTGCCTTTTTCTTTCCATGGGTTTGAAAAAGTTTGCATATTTTATTTGTTTTGTTTTAGGTGTATTTTTGTTGACATTGGCAACAGTGCATAGAAAATTTGGTATAAACTATTGTTAATTTACATAAAAACTCCTGTTTTTTCTTTTCATCTGTTGTAGCTTTGCTAGTTATTAAATCAGTTCTTACATGCAGTTCTTTAAAGTTTAAAAGATGACCAGATGTGCTGAGAAAATAGACCTATCTTTCTCTTATTAGCACTATGATGAATAAATATAAGCCGATCTTTGATTTATAATTGAGATCATTTAATTGCGTTGTTTATTGATTTTTTTAATGAAGTCTGATAAGCAAATGACAAATGCTGCAAAACTCTTTAAGTTTTTCTGGACAATTTCCTAGATAAGAATAAATATTTAAATAAGCAACAACAAAACCAGGCTACCTTAAGAACAGCAAAATTACTGGCTAGTGCAGTACACTTGCATGGAGGTGGGGCTCAACTGATGTATTAGTTTTTTGTTGCTTCTGTAAGAACTGCCAAAAACTCAGTGGCCTAAAGATAACACAGTCACGTGTTATCTTATAATAGTAAAGATAAGAAATCTTGAATTGGTCTTGTTGGGTTAAAATCAAGGCGCCCACAGAGCTGCATTCACTTTGAAGCCTGTGAAAGCTTTAAGAGCTTCCCCATGTGCCCTCCTTGTCCACTCTCCTAAAGGACCTTGGTGATGACATTTGGGCAACCCAGCTACTGCAGGATAATTTCCTTATTTTACAGTCAGCTGATTAGCAAACTTAATGACATCTGCAACTTTAATCCTCCTTTGCCATGTAAAAGCACGTATTCACAGGTTTCAGGGAGTAGGACGTGGACATCTTTCTTTAGGGGAGAGGCATTACTCTTTCCACCAAAATAAGTAATCATAGTATAAAATAAGATATAACATGGTGTTAAATGTAATGACGGCACAAGCAGGAATTAGTATGTGTGAGGGAAAGGCAAAGGGACAACTGTTCTAATAAAAGAAGACTTGAAGGGAAATAGCACTGGGTGAGGAGATAGCAGTAGTGCATGTTTATGGGGTGCTTTCAATCATAATTGAGGGAATTATTCTAATTTAACTTTTATTCTGGTTAAATGGAATTAAAATTTATTTTGTTAAATATTTCTTCTTTGTTTTCCAGGATCTAATGTTCTTTACTGTTCCATTATGCTACATTTCATTATATTTTTAACAGAGTGGTTAATCTAATTTGTACCTCTTTTCACCTGTAAAGAGGACTTCTTGGATATGTCACCCAGTCAATGTGTATAATTAAGAAGTGTTTTATTAATTTGGTCTAGCGAGTAGATGCTAGACATGGGGGAAAGTACAAAATGTATCACTGGTGTCAAAGCAAGTAAGGTCCACATCCATCTGGAAACATTTCATTATCGGATTGAAAACATTTCAGTGACCATGGGCAAAGCTAAAATGTCCTAAAATACTGAGACTCACAAACAAAGGCTCAGATCCTACAAATCTGAATTAAAGTTCCAATTAAGTAGGCCACTTCTCTCTTTTTTTCTTAGAATATCACTGATATTGTAATTACTGAGGCATTGAATGCTGTCAACCAACGTGGGAGGAGGGACAGGAGGTGAAGTGAGAGACAACTGTGAAATACTGCAAGGACAGAATCTGCCCTTTCTTTTCCTTTTTCTTTTTTTAACTTTTATAAACCTTTGACCCATGACTGCAGTAAGAACATAATGTGCTCACATGTGACTAGTGAGCCTTTAACATGAATAAAATTTTAAATTGTTATTTTCTTAATTCATTCTATGTTTCCAAGAGAACACATGTAATATCCTGCTACTTATACAAATATTGACCTTTGAAAGCACCAGATGATCTAAGACAGAATAAAGTTGTTAATTAGGTGATTGTACAGTTGGGCATAAGGAATAGTTATGAGGTTAAACTGACTGGGAATTTTATTTGCTGAAAGTGTTATGAGATGGATGAACTTTATTAACTACTAATATAAATATTATCTGATTTCTCTATTGCAGTTTCTTAAGCAATAATTCAAAGTCATCCTTGTTATATTACATAACCAGCTTCTCATAGGAAAAAAACATGTTTTATTCAGGTCAGATATTCTTAGACTTTTAAATTCTCTGAGTGTAACAGGTTGTCTTTGTTTTGGGGCTTTCCTCAATGGTATCAACAAACTCTGGTCTTTTTTCTTCTAGACTAGATTACCACCATGCAAAAATCATGGTCAAAGATAATTTTATTCATAATTTTCCAACCCTGGTATGGCTAGTTTTGTTTTTCCATATTGTTCTGAAATTCTTATTGTCACATGTACACATTTCACGTTATTAAAATGACACTGTACATATCATTATGCTTCCTATAAACCATCACGTGGTGCATGTTTTACTGTTTGTTCCACCATCCTCATAATAAAGTAGTTAATTGACCTGTAATATTTTATGATGTAGATGGGCATGTATCTTAATTCAGCAAATATTTATGGTTACCTAATATCTGACAAGAGAGCCAAGAATACTGAATGGAGAAAAGACAGTCTCCTCAATAAATAGTGCTGGAAAAAACTGGACATTCACATGTAAAAGAATGAAACCAGATCCCTATCTAACACCACTACCCCAAATTAACTGGAAACGAATTAAAGACTTAAATGTAAGACCTGAAACCATAATGCTCCTAGAAGAAAATATAGGGGAAAAGCTTCTTGACATAGGTCTTGGCAATGAATTTTTTGGATGATACCTAAAACACAAGCAACAGAATAAAAAATCAATGAGTGGGCTACATCAAACCACAAAGCTTCTGCACAGCAAGAGAAACAATCAACAAAATTAAAAATCAACATACAGAATGGCAGCAAATATGTACAAATCATACATTGAAGATATTCAAATGGCCAACAGGTTCATAAAATGGGCTCGTCGACATCACTCCTCATCAGGAAAGCGCAATTTTAAAGCACAGTGAGGTATTACCTCATGCTTGTTAGAATGGCTATCTTCAAAATGACAAGAGATAACAAATACTGCAGAAGATGTGGAGAAAAGGGAACTCTTGTGCACTGTTGGTGAGAATGTAAATTGGTATTGCCACCATGGAAAACACTATGGAGATTCTTGAAAAATTTAAAAATAGAACTACCATATGATCTAGCAATTTCACTTCCGAACGTATATCCAAAGGAAACAAAATCACTTTATCAAAGAGATATCTGCACCTCTAAGCTACCTGCAGCCTATTAACAATAACCAAGACATGGAAACAACTTAAGTGTCCACATGCCCATTCATGGATAAATGCTTTTGAAAGTTAAAGTCTTTTAAAGTCTTTTGTATGCTTCTTTTGTTCAATTTTAAGTTTGTGAAATTTATTCATAATATTAGGTATCATTGCAGAACATTCTCATTATTGTTTTAGTAGTCCTGTGTGTGATTGTACCATAATTTATTTATACATTTTACTGTTAATGGTTATTTGGGTAGGTTCCAGTTTGGAAATAATAGTAACTGTGTTACTATGATTTGTTCATGTCTCACAAACACACACACACATACATATATAAACAGATGTTTACATTTCTGTTGGAATAGAATTACTGGGCCTTGGGATATTCATTTGTTCAGCTTTAAGATACTGCCAAACTGTCTTCCAAAATGTTCATACAAACGAATCATCCCACCAGCAGTGTGTGAGAGTGCTAGTTGTTTCACCTCCTCTCCAGTACTGTGTTTCTTCTGTCTCTTTTATTTGACATTCTTCTGTGAGATTGAGAACGTACTGTGGGTTTATTTTACATTTACCTGTTGGCTAATAAGACTGAGTACTATTTCCTATGTTTATTACCATTTGGTGATTGTTTGTTTTGAGAGTATGAATGTATCTTGATAAAATTTTTTAAATCAGGTTGTCTGTCTTTTTCTTATTGGCTTGTAATAGTGCTTTATATTTTTGGTGCACAGTACCTGTGCCAGATGTACTGCATACTGCAGGTATTTTCTTCCTCTCTATTTTGCCTTTTCACTTTAAAGTGTGTGTGTGTGTGTGTGTGTGTGTGTGTGTGTGTGTGTGTGTGTGTGTGTGTGTGTGATTTGGCTGGTAAAGAGTGATTATTGCCTAAAAGGTTTCTGATTTGCTAGGAAGTCTTTTTCATGGTACCTTTGCTAGAGAGACCAAAATTTTGTTGGGCCTTGGTTTGTCTGTGCCTGTTGACATTTGAGGGATCTAGGAAGCAAAAAGAAAATTCATGGGACACTGCCACGTTGTTCCTGAATCCTGAGGTCCCTCGCCTATTTTACATATAATGTACACATTTGATAGTTGTACTAAATAGAAAGAATAGGGAAAAGTACGTCTACTCCATCACCCAGGAGTCAAAGCCCAATATGTGCAATATGCATATCTATTTTTAAATTAGCAACGTTTTCAAGGATTTTATTATTAATATTTTTATATCCCTTTCATTTTATTTTTAAAAGATCTTTTCTTTTTTTACAGAATGTGAATGACTTGTCTTTTGCAAGAAAATTCAACCACTTTATATCACATCCTCACGCTGGAGACTACAGGCTTTGAAAAATGATTTCAGCAAATATATGCTGTTATTTATCTGTCTGTAGCAGCTTAATAAATCCAAGGAAGGAGTTCCTGCAGACTTAGGTGAGCTGTGATGTCATGGGAGTTTTTACTAATTTTGTCTGCTTTAAAGCACTTTGACCACTCAAAATATTTGCTTATGAAAATTTTGTGTATTTATTAATTTGATCTCACTTTTCTTCCAACATAAATATTTCCCTAGCTTTATATAAAATAATTACCTATCTCATTTAATATTGTATTTTAGGGTTATTGTTATACAAATTCAAATTAGATGTATTTTCAGTCTCACAATTTAAGAAACTATTTAACAAAAGCATTGTATTTTCATAATCTGAAATCTGTAGATATCTTAAATTGAATCCTCTTTTTACTTATTAACAATAAATATTTTTGTCATCATCTTTTTTAACATTCCATATTTCGCTTAGCAATACCTTGTGCATAGTCAATACTTAAAGGTTTGATGATTTTAATTTCTATACATTAAGGATTTCAGTTATGTTTTATTAAACACCTTTGTTTTGCTGTTAAACTGTGTTATACTTTCAGTCATACTTTATTTTAAGCAATGTATTGATAAAAAGATTTTTTTTAGAGTATTTTAAACACAAACTATGTGACAATTCCTTATGTGAGCCTTCAGGAAATGGCTAGGTGTATAACTATTTTAAGTATTGAAACAAAAGCCCATTTGGGTGAACAGTTTTCTACAAATATTATAGTTATTTTTTAAAAGATCAAAATATATATAGCAACTCATATATGCAATTGTATGTAATTAAATGTTTATTAAAATAAGTAGGCACAATGTGATGGCAATAAATGTTTAAATGTAAAGAACTCTTTTCTTACGCAGTTGGGAAGAGAACAATGGCTGTTTTCCAAACCCATGTATTTCTTCTATAGACATAGAATTTTAGGGTGCTGGTGGTCTCTTCTGCAGCTGAATTAGGCTATTTGACTAATCCCTCAAAATGGAATGTGAGTGAAAGTGGTGTGGGCCAGTTTCAAGTCTGGTCAAAACACCTTGTTTGTGCTCTTTGCCATTCTTTCTTCTTTCCTGGGTGTGCAGTTATGATAACCCAGCAACTTTATAAGTCACACCTTGGAGATGACAGACTTATATAACCCTTCCAGGTCCTTCAACCACTGTGTGAAAACATCACTCTTTGCCCTATGTTGTTGAAAACCTATCCTGAGATTTTATATCACAGAGAAATAAACTTTTATTGAGTTTGGAATATTATCGTCTATTTATTAAGCAGATTACTCTAACCTAACACAGAGTGTTTAATTCAAAATTGGAAGAGATTCTATATTAATACAGAGGATCATTATTTATAGATAATATTTTTTCGTTTTTATGTTGCTATTTATATTAATGTAACTATTAAAAAAAGGAAATTCTTGAGAACGTACCACAGTGTAGTGTAATAATTTCTTTTATTTATGCAGTTTTTTGAACTTTGCTTAAAATGGTAGATGGTGTTGAAAGATAACGGCAAGTCTTATACAGATGTACCTGGGCATGTTAAATGATTATTTTCATTGTAGTAGGATTATGGAATTTTAATTTTTTTTCTTTTTCAGGTTTAACACAATACACATATTATGCTTTTATAAACCAAAATATAAAGTTTTTTTAATTAAGTATACTAGTCATATCTTAAAGAGAATGCCTATTGTCTTTCCTTCTGTATTCGTATTTGTTGATGTCCTTCAGCCAAAGACAAATAATTGAATGACATCCATGGTTGAATAAAGTTGGATTGGCTTACTGCTGAATGAAAACACATATAATGGATAATTATTATACTTTGTAGCTACTAAGAGGGTACCCACAGGATGTATTACATACGAGAGCTGTGCTTCCATTAAGCAGTCTGGCAGAGGGTTAAATGAAGCAGGATTTTGCTCTGGATTGGATGAACTCAGAAAGTAGGGATAATACTGTATTTGAGTATCTTAACAATTTTTATTTAGAAGATGGGAATAACAAAGTGGAGTTAAAGCTATAATTTTGAAAGACATAGCAGTTATATATATTAATCAGGAAGTGGGTGTTTAGCCATTATTTTAGTTTATAAAGTGTTATTGCATTTGTCTGTGCCTAGACATGATTATTAAGCTGTCACACTTGTTCTTTTTCCATCATGGTCGTTAAGTGGCCTTGCCTGATATTTGTGTTTTGTACAATTTTTTTATGTACAACATAAGATCATCAGAGTTTCGTTGTATCAGACCAACTTCTAGCAACATCAAGTCTTAACTGTTAGAGTTGAGTCAGCTACTTACTGTCAGGAGTACTTTCCTCTTTCTTGGTCCCTGCTTTTGTCCAAGGGTAGATGAAGTGAGGACTTAGGGTGTAGTCTTTGATTCAGATGCTCACTCCTGCCAAGATTTGCTCTTTAGGAGGCTGTTCACAGCACATTGTGTGAGTTTGAATAAAATTAGTTCTTGCCATTCATTCTGGTGCATTTGAAATGAGAGTAGCATTAATAGGCTGAACAAAATGCTTCAGCCAAATACAAGAAAAATTATTAGTCTTTGTGATAGGCCTCAAAGATAGAGGCCTGAGTCATCAAACCTAGGCAATAAAAATCTGTCTTAAGCCCAGCTGGACATTTCTAAAGATCCAATAAGCTTTCTTTTCATCCGAATCACAGGCTATTCTATGTGACCTGAAGTATTTAAATACGTGCAGCAAGAAGTGTATAGGACAATTTCCCCTTTGGCTAGATAAATAGAAATTAAGGATTATGCATCTGTCCACGGCAACTCTAGCTAACAAATTCAAGTTTAAACTGGTTTGTTGGGCTTCCAGAGCAGAAGTTGTATTCTCATAAGAAGGGCAAAGAATCATGGGGATATAATATTATTTATATTGTCAAGAGATAATCAATCATTGATTAATTCAGGTGGGAAGATTCTTTGAATAAATTTAAGCAGTTCCTGCAAAGTAGACTGGAATGTCTATAAAGAGATTAATCTAACTATTGTAGCAAGGATAAACCCAAGCTTACTTTCTTAAAAAAAAAAAAAGAAATTGAAGTATAGTTGATTTACAATATTGTGTTAGTTTTAGATGTACAACAAAGTGATTCAGATATATATTATTTTTCAGATTATTTTCCATTATAGGTTATTCCAAGATATTGAATATAGTCCCATGTGCTATACAGTTGTTTATCTACATTATACATAGTAGTACGTATGTGTTAATTCCAAACTCTGAATTTATCCCTTTGCCCTCTTTCCTTTTTAGTAACCATAGTTTGTTTTCTATGTCTGTGAGTCTATTTCTGGTTTCTAAATAAGTTCATTTGTATTCTTTTTTTAGGCTCCACATGTATGTGATATCATATGATATTTGTCTTTATCAGGCTTATTTCACTTAACATGATAATCTCTAGGTCCATCCATGTTGCTGCAAATGATATTTCATTCTTTTTTAGAGCCAAGTAATATCTTCCATTGTATATACATACCCATTTTCTTTATCCATTCATCTGTCAGTGGACATTTAGGTTGCTTCTATGTCTTGATTATTGTACATAGTGCTGCTATGAACATTGGGGTGCATGTATTTTTTCGAATTAGAGTTTTCTCTAAATATATGCCCAGGAGTGGGACTGATGGATCATGTAGTAACTCTATTTTTAGTTTTTTAAGGAAACTCCGTACTGTTCTCTATAGTGGCTGCACCAATTTACATTCCCACCAACAGCGTAGGAGGATTCCCTTTTCTCCACACCCTCTCCAGCATTTATTATTTGTTGACTTTTTAATGATGATCGTTCTGATTGGTATGAGATGATACCTCATTCTAGTTTTGATTTGAATTTCTCTAATAATTAGTGATGTTAAGCATCTTTTCATGTTCTTATTGGCCATCTGTTATGTCTTCTTTAGAGAAATATGTTTAGGTCTTCTGTCCATTTTTTAATGGGTTGCCCTTTTTTTATATTAAGCTGTATGGGTTGTTTATATATTTTGGAAATTAATCCCTTGTCGGTCCCATCATTGCAAATATTTTCTCCCATTCTGTAGGTTATCTTTTCGTTTTGTTTATGGTTTTCTTTACTGTACAAAAGCTTTTTAGTTTAATTAGATCTCATTTGTTTATTTTTGCTTTTATTTCCATTACTCTGGGAGATGGATCCAAAAAAAATTGTTGTAGTTTATGTCAGAGTGTTCTGCCTATGTTTTCCTTTAGGAGCTTTAGGGTATCCAGTCTTACATTTAGGTCTTTAATCCATTTTGAGTTTATTTTTGTACATGGTGTTAGAGAATGTTCTAATTTCATTCTTTCACATGTAGCTGTCCAGTTTTCTCAGTACTGCTTACTGAACACACTGGCTTTTCTCTATTATATTTTCTTGCCTTCTTCGTCAACAATAAATTGACCATAAGTGTGTGGGTTTATTTCTGGGCCTTCTATCCTCTTTCGTTGATCTATGTTTCTGTTTTTTGTGCCAATACCATAATATTTTGATTACTGTAGCTTTGTAGTATAGTCTGAAGTCAGGAAGCATGATTCCTCCAGCTCTGTTCTTTCTCAAGACTGTTTTGGCTATTCAGGGTCTTTTGTGTTTCTATACAAATTAAAAAAAAAAAATTCTTTTTTTTTGGTTCCCGTTTTGTGAAAAATGCCATTGGTAATTTGACAGGGATTGCACTGAATCTGTGTATTGACCTGGGTAGTATGGCCATTTTAACAATATTGATTCGTCCAATCCAAGCACATGATATATTTTCCCTTCTGTTTGTGTCATCTTCAACTTCTCTCATCAACATCTTACAGTTTTTGGAGTACAGCTATTTTGCCTCTAAGTTTACTTTCCACTCCTGGTAATGGAATAGATTTTGCTGCAGTTTCCCAGCACCAATATCTGCTGATATGGACTCAAAGTTCAATATTAACAAGACTGAAGTCTGGAATTAATTATTTGAGGAAAACCTAAGTATCAGAACAGATATTTTTAAAATACATATCTCCTGAAATGCTTAAAGGAAAAGCTATTTTTTGTCAGTAAGATTAGGTAGGAGATGACATATCCATCAACTGGTTAAATTCAGAGCAATCACAGAAGTTCATAAGGTTTAAAAGTAACAAGATGAAGGTAAAAAAGAGCACATTAAGAAAATTTTTTGTTAATTAAAAGAGCATGTCAGAGTGTAATAATATGCTAGATTAATGATAGAAAAAAAGAAGAAAGAGGCTACTGAAGACTTGGAAAATTTAATTTTGCTCTTCCACCTTGCTGAGAAGCTGCCCACTTTTGTAATCATTAGTCTACCCTGTTGTTTGGGTGAAAGCAGACCACTTCCGTGGTCAGTTTCTGGTGAATTTCTACAATCCTAAATTTGAGGTTTTCTAATGGAGTTTAAATACAGTTATGAAAAAGTTAGTTATATCTTTTTTAGCTGGAAATCATAAATCAAAGGATAAACACTATGCGGTTTTACTGTTGCGTCAGTTGTTAATAACAACAGATAGTGTCTTTTCCATTACCTTAAAGATTAGTTTTTCTTGATATCTTTTTCAGAAGACCAAATCTCCATGTTTCAGATCATGCTACAGGTATTGAGGTGATAATTTTAGATATGCGATTTGAGTATGTTTGTACTAAATCTGGAATTATTGTATACTTGTATTCTGGCATCATTTAGTCATATTAGCCAGTAAGAGAATGGAATCTCACAATTCTAAAATTCTTGGGACAGTTGATTATTAACTCAGGAAAACTTGTGGACCTAGGTATAGTTGATTTTATTATCATCAAGGATACAGGTAATACTTTGGGATTTGTAAGTGTTCTGCTTTCTAAGACCTTTGATGTTTATAACTGTAGAATTCCATTAGTTATCTTTACAGTTTCCAAATTTTGTGAGTGATAAAGAAAGTAAACTTTGTAAGTAAATGTTAAAGCTTTATTGTTTTAAAGAACAGTGGCACATAAAAGCGTGTCCCTCTTATAGTAGAGATACAATGAGATATTTACTCAATGGGAAGAATGCATAGCTCGCCTGCAAGGAAAATCCCCAAATCAGACTAGGAAGCAGGAACAATAACCATCTCCAGATACCATTCTAAAAAAGAAGCAACAATAATCAGAAGACAGTTATAGCCCATTGGGAGGAATTCAAATGGGACTAGAGTGTGGTTCTTGTCCATGCCCTACCTTTGCCTTCTTGCCAAAGTTATGTACTTGGTGAGCAGGACATTCATAGGAAAATACACATAACATCATCCCACCAAGCTTGGTTTAATATCATTGCCAATTTATCTCTGCTGTTGTGAATATTTTCAAGAAGGATTTTTCTAAACTCCAATCTTCTTAAGGGCTGTTTCCTTAAGCAATAGCAAACTGTATAAAATGTCTTTAACATGTTATGCTTTACTATAAGGTGGCTTCTGTAAACATCAGGAAACAGCTGCTTCCAAAGTATTTTAATATTATCAACTAACCCATAATCATAACAATTATTAGGATAAACATATGTGTTTTTATCATTTGTCAGTTGGAAGTACTTGGTGAGGGCAATGAATCTAGTTGATAAAACTGTTTTAATTTCTAGAATACTTCTATGTTTCAAAGTAAATTCATATCAGTGATAGCATAGCTTGCTTGCTAATTTTTAGACTCCTTTTTTAAAGTATGGAACCATCAACAAACAAATTTAAATAAAGTTTATCCATAGGACTTCTAGAGAGTTTGTTCATGGTGTGGATAGTACTCAATGTAGTTAAGAATATTGACTTATTTTTCTCCAGGTTAGAGAACAAGGGTGGCTGTGTTTAGAGTGTTGCAGAAATAGATGGTGGTACGTAACTGGGAGACAACACTAATTCACAGGAGGAAAGGCAACTAATCATGAAGTGTTATTTCCTGTCAATAGAAGAGTCTACAGAACATAGAGTATTTTTAAACCTAGTGGAGATCTTCAAATGGAAACAACGGAACCATTCCCCACTTTTGCTGCTGCTGCATTTATACAAGGTGGGTATGCCTTGGCTTTGGGGTTTAATGGAAGATTGAAACAAACAATAGCTCTTTGGTGGTTCCCATGTAATAGGTTCAGAGGCACTAACAGTACCTGCCCAAACATTTTATGAACAAAGATGAAATAGGATTTTGTGAACCCAGAATCTTGGAAACAAATCTGCAGATTTTATCAGCCTCTAAATTTAATAAGAGTACTTTTTCTTAACTTGAAGAGTACCTAAGCACTCTCACTCTGTGAAAGACAATGTCAAGAGAATGAGAAGACAGGCTGCAGACTGGGAGAAAATATTTGTAAAGGATACATCTGATGAAAGACTGTTATCCAAAATATACAAATAATTTTTAAAAATCAACAATATAAAAATGAGCAACCCAATTAAAATTTGAGCCAAAGATCTGAACAGAAATTTCACAAAAGAAGATACAAGTGGTAAAAAGGCATATAAAAAAAAAAAACCACTCACATCATATGTCATCAGAGAAATGCAAATTAAGACAATAATGAGATACCACTACATACCTATTAGAATGGCCAAAATCTGGAACATGTACAATACCAAATGCTGGTGAAGATGTGGAGGAACAGGAATTTTCATTCTTTGTTGGTGAAAATACAAAGTGGTACAACCACTTTGGAAGACAGTTTGACAGTTTTTTACAAAACTAAACCTACTTTGACTATATAATCCAGCAAATGCTTTCCTTGGTGTTTACCCAAAGGTCTTGAAAAGTAATGTCCACACAAAAACCCACAGAAAGATATTTACAGCAGCCTTAGTCATAATTGCCAAAACACGGAAGCAACCAAGATGTCCTTCAGTAGGGGAATACATAAACAAACTGTGGTATAGCAAGGCAATGGAATGGAGAGATTCAGCACTAAAAAGAAATGAGCTCTCTAGGCATGAAAAAACATGCAATAAAAATGCATAGTTAAATGCATATTACTAAATTAAAGAAACCAATCGAAAAAGGCTACATACTGTATAATCCCAACTATATAACATTCTGGAAAAGGTAAAACTACAGAGACAGAAAAAAGATTAGTGGTTGCCAGGGGCTGGTAAGGAAGGAGTGAACAGGCAGAGCACAGAGTATTTTTCAGACAGTGAAAATACTCTGTGTGATACCAAAATGATGGATATATGTCGTTATATATTTGTCCAAAGCCACAGAATATCCAACCCTGGTGAATCTTAATGTAAACTATGGACTTTGAATGATGAAGATGATTATTCTGTTAAGATTTAACAGAATATTTTAGGGACAAAAAGGAAGCTCTACATATAAGCAGAAAACAACTGTCATTTTACAGAAAATAAAAGAGAAAATCCTATTTTATGTATTATTCATGAAACAATTTATATTGAATTAATTATTAACATACATTTATATAGTTGCATTGAGGCCTACAAAAATACATAATCATACAAATAGGCAATAAATTTAAAGCTTTTAACCAAAGCTTTAAAATATAATTAACTATTGATATATAAATAAAACAATGTATGTATCATTAAATGTATTCCCTTGAAAAACTGTAAGAACTTTCTTAATAAACAAGAAGAAAATCATATCCATTATCTTTTGATCATATTCATACTTCCCTATAATTATTTTACCTAGTCTGGTCATTCATTTATATTAATCATCAACTTTAAATAGTGATTTAAACCAAACAGTGGATAACCACATTAATAATTTTCCTTTTTTCTCATTACAAAGAAAAAAATGTATACCAAACCAAACAAAACAAAAAATGATACAGTGAAAACTATTTAGCTATTATTTTTCCCCATGAGAACTCATTTTATATTAACAAATTTTGAGATGATAAAAAAGAAATGTACCCATATAATATCACATATGGCCTTTACATGTTCTCTTAACTTCAGCCATTCAAATAAATTCGGTAAATGATGCTTAGTGACTGGTGTTAAGTACCTATCTCTACTTAGAAATTGACCTGGTACATAAAGCTTATGTATTAGTTAAAATAGTAATTTTGGATATGAATAGTATGAAATAAACTCTTTAAAAAGATACCAGTCATTACTATTCCATTTAGTTATATATAATTTTCAGGTATTACTTATACTAGTTTATATATTTTAATATTTCAGTATTATATAATATTTTAATATATATAATTTTTAACAAGTTATAGACACCTTATAAATTACTTAACTCATAAACCCAATGCAGGAAATTCAGAAAGTTTAAGCTTAAATCATGAGATATTTTAATCTATTTAATTCTGATCTTATATACAAGTTAAATTTTGTGCTGACTTTTTTTTAATAGTAAACAAAATTTTAAAGAGTCATTAAAATCATTCCAAAAGTGCTTCTCCTGTCTTGGAACTTTTCTTTGTAACCAGAAACTATACAATTGAAGGTTATTATGCAAATATACTTTTCAAAGTAATAAAAAGAACAAAAGGTTTAATTACCATTCTATCTTTCTTTTAGACATTTTGAGTGCCTTTCCAGATTAGATATTCCTAGAGTGTGCATATAATAATACAATTAGTTTTTTTCTCGTCAATCTTTAAAATTTCAAAATCGAAGGAAAAAAGACAAGAAGCAAAACAAAGAAAATGATGTGAAATGGAGACAATTTCAGATATATATGTAATTATCATTAAAAGGAACTAATGTAATTTCCTCTGTCAGGAGAAGGCAGAAAATTTAGATGTGGTAAAAGGCATTCTGACATAGATACACACAAAAAGAAAAAGTGTGGTTGAATTAACAAGTTGGGCCCTTAAAAATTTGACAAACTAAATGATTAAAAAAATTTTTAATCCCCAAAGTAGAAACATGAGTATCTCATACGCTAAGCAAAATATTTTTTCTTCCTTCAGAGTTCTTCTTTGTTCTAAGCACTTCTCAATAGACAATTCTGTTCACCAAAAAGTGGCCATTGTAATCCCAAATTATCCTGATGAAATTGGGTATGTCAATACCAGTGAATTGCCAATCTGAGAAACAGGCATGTAACTTAGTATTATAGTAAAGAAATCTGAAAAAAGAGAATGTTGGCCTGTAAGAGTCACATTTTATATTAAGGTGGTAACTTAAGAGTGGCAATGACCAGTAAATATGATGTTTCTGAAAACGCTTGTCTCTGGAAATCTAGCAAAGACCAGTTCATAAACCTTCTGATTCTGTGCAAAGAAAACTGAACAAAGCAGTTCTCTGAAATATTACGACAGAAAGAAGTTCTTTGCAAGGTTTCAAATGATGAGCAGAGGACATATTTCTCAAAACTGGTCTGAGGAGAACTTAAGAACCCTTCAACCTCAGGGTTGGTTCAAGGAAGCTGATCAAATCTCTACCATTTTCTTACTTTGCCCCTTTATAGATTACAAAACAAAACAAAAACACTCAAGACAAAGACAAATAAGCAAACCTTATAAACCGAATTTAGAAGAGTAGGAAAAAGAATCATTAATAAACAAGAGAAATCCAATCAGACACCCAAAATTCCCAGAGGACTTTATTTCTTGGCAAACAAACAAAAACCAAATAAAACCCAAAAATAAAGGGCCTCAGCAAAATACTGGTGCTCCACTGAGCACAAGCTTACCATCCAGCTACGCGCATGGTGGCCTCGCTGTGGTCTATCCTCAGGGATTGCCAATACGCCCACTATTATTGGTCTTCATTTGTGGCAGTGAGGGCTTCAGCTGGATCTTGGAGGAAACTCCATTTCTCTCAGGAATCTCAAGGGACATTGGCAGTCAGACGAAATTGGTGTTTTTGTATCACTGCAAAGGGGGAGACCATGCATCATGGGGAACCATTAGGTGTCTCAGTGAGAGAACTTACTACGGGATTTGTGCTTGTGTCAGGTATTTTCTTGTTTACTTAAATGGGGCTTGCTACATAGTAGATGGCGCAGGAATTGGGAGATAATTCCAAGTTTTAATCAAAAAGTCAGAAGGCCTAAAATTATTATGGTAAAGAAGTAGGACGCTGCAGTAAACCTTTCTCTGCTCCACCCCTCCCCTGCCCCAAGAAAAAAGCAAGAGCCATTCCAGTTAGCCATTTTGGTGATTTCTGTGGTTTGGACAGTGTTGTGTGTTCCTCCAGGGGGGCACAGAAGCCCCCTCTGTGGGTGATGTTGCTATAGCCTTGCTCCACGGTGGGCACAGTTGTTTCTCTGATACTAGTGGTCTGGAATTTTGTGAAATTTCTTCTGTTCAACAGGGTAGCACACACATTATCTGTGATACCTAAATATCAGAGGCCGCTTTTCTTTCTCAATATTGGAATTTAAAATTTTCATTTTCACTCAACCCATCCACCTTTTCTGGAAGAATAGCAGATGAATCTAATAGTAAATTTCTACATAAAGTTGCAGAAGAAGAGTGTCAGTGACGTACTAGGTCGCAATGGGTGTGCAGTATTCTGTTGATAGGTTGTGGAAAGGTTTAGAATCCTAGAAGTAAACAGAATGAGGCCTTATTTTAACAATTATAGATGAAAGGCCCTCCTTGAATTAAAGCTTTTGGCAGCAAATAAAAACAGTGCCAATAAGATATGCATTTCAAAATGTTTCACAAGTTGCTCATCACCAATGTTATTCTATTTTTAAAGTTAAATTAATATGACTAGAGAGCGTTTAGAGCAATACAATGCAATGCTTCCTTAAAAAATCATAATGCAGATATGTATCTCCTGATTTTGCTGTATACCATCGCCACTATTTTGGGTGGATTTCATGTATTTTTTATATGAAGTGTTGTGTGTTCTTATTCTCTAAATATAAATACTGTTTATTCCTTTTTAACTCAAAAATTACTTAAGAGAGATTTTATAAAAAATTAAAGTGTATAGATTTTTATGTGTTTAAACTTTTTATGTGTTTAAAGTGCTTTCAAATCACTTTTCTACGACCTATAAATTAGCAAACTACATCATGTCTTAAAACTCAGCATTGCTTATAGTGCTCTGAAAACAGACTTCTATTTTTTTATTACCATGAAAACTTTTGTGTTAGTAGCATATTTCCCTGGAAAACTTTTGTTAATTGACCTTTTAAAATTTCAGGCTCAACAATGACTTCCTCCAAAAATTAAATTGTCTCCAGTAGTAGAACTAGAAGAGACCTAAAAGTTCATCTAAGTCTCATCTTTCCTTTCACAGATGGGTTTAATTTACTTTTGCAAGGACCCAAGGCTAGTTAATGCTGAGTAAGGACCAGAAGTCAGGTCTCATGATTCTCAGAACATGTCCTGTTCTGTTCATTTCTCTTTCAAATCTCCAAGCTTTTGTCTCTCACTCTGTGTGTGTGTGTGTTTGTTCAGAAATTAATTAATTATGATCCAAGCCATTGTCTTCATTCAAAGATACTGCTATATCTTTTATGTTCCTTCTTCATTCTTCAGTATCTCTCTATCCCAACTTTTTTCCACCTAGTAGTTGGATGGAATACCCTAAAATAAAAATTATATATTACCATTCCCAGGCTCAAAATCCATCAATCATTTTCTTTTGCACCTGAGATAAAACACAGAGTCTCTAACCCTATCTTTAAGATTCTGCTGCGTTTGGTTATTGCCATGCTCTCCAGCCCCCTCTGGTACCATTCTCATCCTGCCACTACCTTCCAGGCCCACTAGCCTTCTTCCTGACCTCTTTCCTGTCCTCTCTGCTTGAAATGCCCTTCCCCACCACCGTTGTTTACCTAGTTAATGCTCACTCCATTCACTCATTCATTTATTAATTTACCAAGTATTTATCAGACACCAGTTCTGTGCAGGCCTTGGCACTGGGGATACTTTGATGGCTGAAATTGGCAAGGTCTCTGCTATTTTGCCATTGACCCTCCATTGGGTGCTGCTGTGTCTCCTGCTCTGTGTGGCTTCCTGTAGGTTGTAAACTGTCATCTGTGCCCGTATGAAAGGGGCATGGAGCAAAATCTGTATCTTTGGTATATTTCTATCAGTTATTTTCAAACTTGTGGCAGCAATGTTATACATTATTTTTGCCTACTTTTGGACATTTTACATACTCTTAAAGACAATTTATCAAAGGTTACTTCTAAGTTTATTTTATATCACTTGTGTTTACTTAATGTCTATTTCCTCTGTGCAACTTAATAAATGTAGTCTTTTAGAGAAGCATTGCTTTTTCTCTCCTGATTTTTTTTGTTTCCTGTCTTGTGTTATTTAATAACATTGACCACAAGACAGATTTATTAAATAAATTAATATATATTTATGGTTTTCTTCCATATTCAGAGAAACTATTCCTTTGACAATAATGAGTAAATATTGTTGATACATCTAAATAATACTTACCTTATTTCCTTTTATTATTCAGGACATATAATGACTACAATAACTCCAGATCATGCATTGGTTGGTGTTCAGTATATTGTATCAGCTGAACTCAGGTAAATGTAGATATTTATATTTGGCCTCATTTCAAGTAGTAATAAGATTTTATGCAAAATGATGTGTTTTTGAATGAATGTAAGGTTAATTGGACAATTAGTATTAGTTTTTTTAAAAATGAATATATACAGTACACTCCAATAGTTAGAAGTGAATGAGTACCATAGATTTCCTATCCATAGCCTTACTATCAGATGACAATGAAAGTAAATTTCAGTACAAACTATTACAAAATTCGACTTTATTATTAGATAGGAATAAAATTTTTCTTTGTTAGATTCATGAAATCATAGGAGCTGTATCAGTCATGGGTTCCCCAGAGACAAAAATCAGTAATCAATAGGAGATACCTCTCTCTCATTTTCTCTCTTCCTGTCTCGGTCTCTCTCCTTCTTTCTCATATTTCTCATGTGTATGTATTGTATCAAAAATATATCTATAGTTATATCTTTTATCACAACAAAATGGAGGAAGTAGTATCAGAGCCCTAGAGTGTACTTACTACTGAATCACTGAGCATGCTCTTTGCAGGGTGTTGGGACCACAAAGGTGGGGCCTTGAAGCCAATGGCAGAAACAGTGTAAGGGCACACCCACTTCCAGAGATGCTACAAAGAAGCAAGGAAAAAGAGAGAGAGAGAATATCTTTCATCTACCCACCATTTGACAGCCCCGCCATTCGTAAGCAATAGTTCCTTCTGTCAAAACCTAGCAAAGCAGTTAGGGAAATATTGTTTGCACACTTACAGCTCCAGCAATTCAGAAGGGGCATATGTGGGGCCAATACATTATTGGTACATAACTGGAACACCAGAAGTATCCTTCTGGATAGAAAAGCAAGAAGAGGTCTTTAGATATTTATGGGAATGATTCTAAAATATTTCTAGCCAATACCACACATTTCACCAGTAACAGTCTAATTTTAACTCTCATTATGCTAATGATACAGCTGGCTGAAGTGTGTTTGCTTTCTCTGGTACATGGTCTCCAAACCCCTTGGAGTTGTATTCCTCATTAGGGAACACACTGCCCCAAAGGCATAGATTAAAACTCATATTCATTGATATCATACTGTCTTTACTAAAGTATTTTAAAACAAATGAGTAAATACTTAGCATTACGAAAATATTTTTTATCTTTTGATATTTCATTCTAACTTTGCTGTTTCATCATAGGGTAAGATTATAATCACTACAGCAAAACCAGTGGAAACACTTTAATTCAGTTTCATAGATATTTGCAAGACTTCAAAGAACTTTTCTTCCACTTTACCAATATTTCACCAACTTCCTCCTCCTGAGAGAACGTGGAGAGATGTCTCATGTCTATTTAATACCTCTTTAGGCTACAGTGTGTTCCTTTGCTGATTCCTTTGCTGATAGCTGTACCCAGATAGCTGAAATAAATTATTGTGAAGTGATTTCTTACCTCTAATAACTTGTTCAGCTCTGTGCTGCTGTCAATGCTGATAGTTATTATTAATAACCAACCGAGTCTTAACAGAAAAATTACTCATTTTTGCATTCCATCTCCCTAGAACATAAGTAAGAATTCATGAAGGGAAATAGGAGGGACTGAAAGAGTCTAGCCATGTTCATTCATGACTGAACCAAAAAGCAAATTTAGTTAAGACTGAATTTGGAATCTCTGACATATTTACACACCTTAAAGTTCTAGAAAAGCCCAAAGTGGAAATCTGAGTTTAATTATTTGTGGAAGTGGCCTCTTCCAGATTTTATGTGCAAAAGTTTGAAGAATAAAGAGGAAGGTATGGTTGCTGATGAAGAAGTAGAAAGGACAAGGGCATTGGAAAGAATTTTATATCTTCTCTCCCACCTGGCTAAAAGAATATTTTAGTTCTCCATGTAGAGAATGAATACAGCCAATAGAGGAGGGAACCTGTATTTATGAGAGCCTTTGTGTGTTCATTTAGGGTCCAGGTGACAAAGGCCCTCACAGAGTTGAGGAAGGACCATTAAGCTTCCTCACATTCCTCCACTTACAACAAACCATGGAATAATCATGGCTCTGACCTGCATGTTGTGACTTTTCTTCAGGTTTTGGTGTTCTCACACATGACACTGACACTGGCCCTGCAGGCAGTTGAGGGCTTCCTGCTAAAGAAAATGAACTGAAAGACAGAATAAACTAATTCAAAATCATTTGTAAGACACCTAGTATTGGATATGATATAGGTACTAATGTACTATAAATATCGATATTAATGTTACTTTGCTTTTCCTCATTTTCAGGTAAACCAGAATGAACACATTTCCAAGGTTTAAATAGACTGTAGACATCAACTATAGCAATTCTAAGTTTCATATATCAATCTTACTGTTTTTCTGATGTCCTAAAATAGAGTATTTTACCAGTTCCATAATCTATGTACAAAGAGTGCCTCCTTCTGGAATCAAATCCATGAAGTTATTTTTTTCTAAACTGTCCTTGTAAGAAAAGGTAGAATTAGAAGTTCTCTGTAAGGCCTCTAAAAAAAGACATCATTGGCGTGCAATGAGGCAAGAAATAAACAATGGTTATTGGAGAAAATTAGTCAATCATTTTGCCACAAATATATAATAGGATTTTTATTTCTAACCAATTTACTAATCAAATTACCCAATTAACAACTTCTGTAGGAAGATATTAGTCTATATTTGGAAAGACTGTAGCAAATCCACTTAAGGCAATTTAGCAAGAAATGCTGTCCTTTCCATGCACACAATTATGGTCTTTTGTTAGGAACTTTTCTTTCTTAAGACTATTTACCAGACATTAAAATGTTTTACATATCTTTTGGGTTGGCATTAATAAAAAACCTGAACTATACAGATTTCCCCTAAAATAGTATTGTCCCTTTCCTTTAGAAACCCAAGCCTTTAAAAAGATAATACAAATACAATTACAATAAATGAACCATTCTGCACATGGTATTTTATATGAGAAGTTAGATTATCTTCAATAAAATTAGGTAAAAATGATTGTTATTCTACCAAGTACTCATCTTTAGATGCATGTGTGTGTTTACCTGTGTTTTCATATGAGATGAGTTTGCATGTACTTGAATAGTTGTAATTTGGTTTAAAAACAGGGACAAAAACAAAAGTAAATGGGACTTCTGTTTAATGAACTCCTATCAAGTCCCAGGCACTGAGATAGATGCTTTGCATATGTTAACTCCTTTAATTCTAAATAAATAAATACGTGAATAAATGAATAAATAAAATGATGAGGCAAGGAAGTGTTATTGCCTCTGGTCTCTTAGGAAACTATGATTCATTGGTTATAATCTTGTTCAAAAATGTGTTTCAAAATTTTTTAAGTTAATGAATTAAAATAATAAGCTGCCATGTTTTGATCTATTAAGTAAGCCTGCATTAGATCAATCTTCATTAATTGAAAAACTGTTATGAAATGGACTCTTTCCTTCATCTCTTGTATGATATACATATATCTCTTACCTACACATATGCCATGCCATCAAAGGAAAATGAAAGGTATACTAGCACACAGAAAATTATTTTTTGCCACTTCCTAAAGATTAAAGGCATATAGAAAGTGGGATTTTATTAAAGAAAGAAACAGTGGCTGAAAAGTCTCCTAAGTGGCTTCCAAATCCTCCCAAGCAGGTTCTGATTATGAGTAACAAGACAGAATCTACACTGCAGATGAAACTTCAGGAAAGTGAGGGGCAAAAATGAAAATTCAAAAATCTTGCAAAAGGAAAACAATTACCCAAAAAGCAAGAGTTATCTAGTTGTCAGATTTAAAGTTGATGAAAATATAGAATTGTGGACCCAGACAAAATAAGATTTAATCAGAAGGACAAAATTAAAAAATGAATGTTGATATAAGCATTCAGTGTTTGTAATTCATAGATAATCTTCCAAATAACTTATAAGCATTTTCAAGCCAAATTAAGATAGTGAATACAAAAGCAATGTTTGGGAATTAACAATACAGTGACCAAAGAAACAAATAAAATGATGGAGGATATTAATTTTAAAAATAATTTAGGACAAAACATAAGGTTATCTTTAAAAAATGGAAAAACAAGGAAAATGGGAAAATTAAAGCATACCACAGTTCTTGCACTTTTGAGTGAGGGCGTAGAGATAGTGATTAATTTTATGTTTTTTATTTAATGTTGTTTGTAGGTGCACTAAACATTTTAGACTGAAAACTTAAAGATATACAGAATATATTATTTTCAAAATATTAAAGAAAAGCTAACACAAAGTTGACCAATGCAGTAAACCTCAAAAGCTATGGAGGGGTATGTGTGTGCATGTGTGTGTGTGCAACTGGAGCTTATCATGTAAATAGAAAAATAAGAACACAGTAATAATTCCAAGCACAGCTGAAATCACAAGTTAAATTTAGTTAAAATATAAACACAGAGATACACTAGCTCTATGATATATTCAAGGCTTACACCTAAATAAAAATCATAAAGGAAGATTGAAAATGAGGAGATGGATATAAGTGTCAACCAAAAAACAAAACAAACAAACAAAAAAAGAGAGAGTAGGAGTAGTAATATCCAACAAAATAGCTGAACAACAAAAAAGCAGACTTATGTCACAACTATAGACAATTAAAACTAGCACATTTTTAAACTCACATGAACATTCACATGATTTCAGTCAATCAAAAACTTCCACAAAGCAGAATTCCACATCTCTAAGAATAAAGCAAATCTGTTATAATCAACAACAGAACCACAGATTAGGGAAGGAAAAAATTTGTTTAAGTGTAAGTTAAATGTCATACATAAAGGAAACCGAACATGAAAATAAACAGATTATAAGTGGAGTAAAAAGATGAATGCCAAAGTAAGCTATTATTTCACAGACAAAGGCTTAGTATCACTAAAATATAAAGCATTTTTTAAAAGTTAGCAGAGAAACAGTCTAATAGTATTCTACTAAATGATCAGGAGATTTCAACAGACATGTCAAAAAAAAAAAAAAAACTCAGACTGTATACATATTTTAAATGCTTTAAATCACTGCAATGGATAGAAACATTATACCAAATTCATGGGTTCATAATGGTATTAACAAAGTAATCTCAATGGTTACTACTGAGCAATTCACTGGGTTCAACAGGCAACATCCACTCTTTCTAAACACTGAGGGGGGAAAAAGGATGAAATTAAATGATCTTTTTTTAATTGTATGAACTGTATTTAATAACTAAATAATTGATGTGGGGAAATCTATATAGAAAAAAATCCAGCTAATAAAGACTAAATACTTGATAAATCCAGAGCATCATCATTTTGCAGCCCTTAGGAAATGACAGATTTAGATTATCATTGGCTGTAAAGAATCATATAGAAGGTTCATGGAAAAATTTAGAATGAATGGATCAAGTAGACAAGATGTGAACTCACTGATCAATCTCAAAAGCACAAGAAGACAGTAAGTTATCATATATATTTCCTTATGTATTAGAGTAGATAATACACTGGACTGCCAATAAAGTATTCTTGCCAAAACATTGAATTTGAATCTGATAGTGTTCTAGATCTAAATACCAGTTTACCAACATTTTAGAGGATACAGACATGTATAAACCAAAGCTATGACACTATAATCAGTCAAGTCCAGAATGCAGACATTCCACTAATAAATAGCTAAGGGAAAGACGAAGAAGGGGGGAGTAGAGATTTAAAAATTCACCAAATTCATTATTTGGAACTTGCTTTAATGACTCAAAGAAACCATCTAAGAAAAATAATTATGGAAATTAAACACTATCTAGATATTTGCTAATATTAAGAATCAATTTAGAAGCTTTTCTGCTAAAAGAGAAATAAGGATTCCGGCTATCTTTCCTTCTATTCAATATTACACTGAAGTTTCTAGCCAAGTTAATGAGACAGATGAGAAGAATTAAGACTGAAAAAAACTTGACATCAGTGGATGAGTGCATGATCTGCCTTAAATTTCCTGGAAAATCTACGTCAACATTAGAGTAAGAGTTCAGAAAGATGACTAGATATAAGATAAATTTAAAAATATATATCTGTAGACTTATAATTTCCAGTTCTGCACATAAGGAGCTTGGAAGTTGCCACTTCATCCTAACAACAAGTAAAGAACTGACTGACTGGAAAATCAACAACTCTTCTTGGATTATTAAGAGACTGGAGGGCACAGGGCAAACCTCATCCCCTAAGACTGTTGACACAGATAAGCGAATGCTCTGCTACATCCTGGACCAGAGTCTCACTGGCTGAAACCACCAAGGCAGACAGTTTTCTCCTAGGAAAATATAAACTGTAATTGAAAAATGTCTGGAGGCTCAGTGGAGACAACTCTGAGAGTTAAAAACTCCAAGGCAATCCTGTCACAGTGGGGACCTCACAGTACTGTGAGATTTACCTCCACGAGCTTGATCAGGTTCTCACAGAAAACACCAGAAACATTCCTTCATGTTTCTGGAAGGCAGGAGAAAAGAAACCATTCTGAAATATGTCAGAATATTTTGTTCTTCTTGAGACCTGCCCTCAGAAGAAACTACTTACACAGAGTCTAACTTGCTGGGGCAATATCAGAGCCTAACTGAATTGGGGGAACAGAAGTGTGCAACTCCAGTAGGCTCTAGCCTTCCATGTAGGAGAAAAGAAATACTCTTATCTAGCCCACTTGAGCCATCCTGTCCTACCTAAGACGGGGAGGAAACAAACAAACCTGAGGAACTCTTGTGAACTTCACAGTCTAGAAGCATAGGTTCTGCACTTTTTGAATACCTCATTTTGACCATACACATTTTTTCTAGATTCGGTGCCACTGTTGTCCTAATTTCACAGATGAAGCATAGGGAGATTGCATTATTTAATCAAGATCATCTGGTATATACATAGCTGAGTCCAGGAATGAATCCAGATCAGCTTGCCTCCAGGACTAGCGTATTATCTCCAAAGTGGTTAATGGTTAATTGTGGAGTAAACATGCTATAATGTAAGCCCTGGATTTACAACAAGCAATGATCTTGGTAAGGGCTAATAGCTTGATTAGAGTTGATAGAGCACGGATATATTTGAGCAAATACCTTGAGGTGATGGTAAGATTTAAGTAAGAGGATAGGGTTGCATGAGTACTGTAACAAGAGAAACACACAATACAGTAAGCAGCTAAGAAATATGTTTTATAACCTCCTACTGAGCAACTAAAATTTGGCTAATGTGACTGAGGAATTAAACTTTGTATTTTATTTAACTGCAATTTAAATTTAAACAGCCACATTTATCCCATAGTACCATATTGGATAGCACATCGCTAGATGCTCCAGTCTATTTTAAAAAGTGGACAGTGAGGAAAAAGCTAAATACAGTTCTTTAAAAAAAAGTTTATACTTAACTAACTAATACCAATTACTAACACTAATTAACTAATACTTTTCATATACAAAATTATAAAGACTATGATACAATATTTGTCAAAAATATTATAATTTATATTGCCAGAAACCTTTCCGTGTATTCAGTAAATCTGAGTAGCTTAAATAGAATTGTAAAAAAACAGTGTGATACATTGTAAGGAAAAAAATAGCTGAGTTTTCTTAGAAATGAACAGGAAAACAATTCTATGAAAATTAACTTTTATTTTAAACGTATTTCCTAGATATATTTTCAACTTCAAAGTTACACATAAAAATAATTTCCCTCAAATTTCACTGTTTCTTCTTAAATGTAGAGAAATGTTGGGAACTAATTTCATCTAAAAAGCACTAAAGCAATAAATATATCAGCACTATGAGTAGGAATTCCAAATCTCTGATTCCACTGCAGAAAAAGTATCATTGTAACTAAAACAGAGCATACTTGATTATCAAGTATTATTTTTCTTTTAGTGAAGTAGAATTCTGTAATATCACTGCATAAACAATAATACCCCATGTATCTGTAAATAAAATTTTTGCTTATGTTATTTATGTCTAGAGAGCTATGCATTTTATTTCTATCAAAAAAATCTAATTTATTGTAAATCTGATTACTTCTGAATCTTCAAGGTTATTTTCTATTATTTGTAATATCTACATTTATTTCTTATTTTCTTTTAGTTTATTAAAATGTAGAAAGATGACTATTAATGAAACATTTGTTTTTTTATTTGGATGGAAAGTCTTACAGCTTTTCAATTTCTTGAGAATCAAATTGTTCATGCAATCAACATACAATTTAAAAAATTCTAGTTCTTTTACAGTCTAAAAGGAAAAACTTCTAAAGGAAAAAAAAGAAAGCAAAGATTCTAATATCCAAACAAAAATAAAATTGTTTTTGAGAGTTTTATTCCAAGATAATGTTCTTCTTTAGTGTTGCATGAGTAATTGTATACAGAAAGTAACTTCAAAGGACAGTAAAAATAACTATCTCAACATTTCAGTAGACTGATTATACAGAGAAAAGATGTGTGAATTTCAATAAAGCATAATTCATTAAAGAACAGACTTGGCGATGTATTTCTGACTGTGGCATCATTAAAGTATGCTTTTACTTTCAGAATTTAGATAATGCTAAAATTTAAAATGAAAATTCTTGATGGTGATTATTTTTGAGTAACAGTTAATACAATAAAACACATTTCACAAGAAATAAACATTTCTCAGTTTTTCGGGTCTTGAAGTTTCTTGTAATGAGGAGCATGGCTTAAAGTGTCAGATTATATGATGGTCATAATTCATTGTTTTTGAAGAAATTAATGTTAACTTATTAAACTAAAAATAGCCCCTTCAACTTTAACTATTGTAATTCTCAGAAAATAGTTTTACTTTTAATTTAAAATACACTACCTAAAAGTTACATAGTAAAATTTATATATAGCATAAAACAGCTGATCATTACATATTTGTGTATGGTTATATGTGATTTATCATTAACTGCAGCTTGTTCTATAAAATGGAGGAGTTTGATTCTCCTAACTTTTAAATTGGACTAAAATTCTTCCCATCATAATTTCACTTTATTAATTCAATAGGTGTTACTTAGTTACTTTCAAATTGTATGTAGAAATGGTTGATAAACCAGAGGCATTTGAACATAAAAAAGATAAAGAGAAAAAATAATGTAGGCTTTTTCCTCCATGAGATTTTTTTTTCTTCTGCTTATACTAAAAATCTACTTTTTCTATAAATAGATCTCTATTCTTAATGTGCCCTTGCCAAGTGTCATCATGTCACTCAACTTTCCAGAGCATATTTTTTTTGCTCTTCAATTGGAAGTGATCATTATGGTTGAAATACTGGATAAAAAACAAAACACAAACAAAAAGAACAACAACAAAAACACTCTCTTCCCCCCCCTCATAACACAGCTCATTTACAGATGTGCCAAATGCTCTTCTGAGTTGGCAACAAAGGAACTCAGTCCAGAACCTAAGGTTTCAGGAGGCAGTTCGAGCTTTATGAGCTAAACTGAAGCTGCCTCTCTTAGCCCATCATTTTACTATTTAGTGTTTTATTAAATTGGACATTAAAAATTTTTATAATGTTTAACCAATAAAATGTATATACCACCTTACAACATACTGAATCATCATTAGGTGAAATAATGAATGTGTCCCGCTGTTCTCTAGGGCACAGTCTTCACTTCAGAAAGACAACAGTCTTTATTAACCCCCAATACATCATGTTCACTCCCAACTCAAAATAATTATTTCTCTCATTGCCTATCCTGTAATGTTTCTATCCTTTTACTCTTTATATGACTGTTCACATTTAGCCAGAGCTGTCAATGAAAGGTTTCCGTCCATTGATTTATTTTTTCCAGCCTCCTCTGGATGACACCAGTGTCTCATTCTCTAGCTCCATGGTACTCCTTTGTGTTATGACATAGCCACATGAAAACATGTCTCTCTGAATTGGTTTTAAATATATAGAAAAGCAAGCCCTTCATCTAATTTAGAAAATGAAAATTCTTCAGTGTTTAGAAAAGAGACTATACACATGAATGGGCTCAATAAATACTTGTGGAGTGAATGTAATCAAATTATAGAGGGAAAGAGAAATACATTCTTTTTTTGTCAATTAGGAATATAGAGATGGCTTAGGTTTTGTCTGCTTCTGAATGCACCATTGCCACTGGAACTGGGGCATTCCAACTCCCATGCTTATGACATTCAATATTTTGGCTTCTAAATGGATATAGCATTTCACTATACATGCCATTATTCGATTACTTTTATCTTAACTAAAAAGAATATTTTATTGTTGAATTTTAAAAGGTCATTTTTTCCCCTTAACTGACTAACCCACATCCTGTTCGAGTAATTTTATTTCCAGCTCCTTCTACTGGAAATTGAATTAATTGAAACACTATTCTTTTATAATGTATGATAAGCTTAGAAGAAATGGCTGCAACTTTACTGCAGCTGGGGAAAAAAAAATCTATAAATGAATCAGTGGCAGCTTCCCCAGCCAAATATAGCTGTATGTCTTTTAAAATTTAGTGAAGATTAAAACTTTGTCATTTCAGTGCATCACTCAATTTAACATGTAGAATAATGTTCTCTGGTGAATGATGCAAGATAATGATATTACTGGAGAGATGTAATGATAAATGTTTGAGATAGAAGCTATCCTGGTTTAAATTACTATTTTTTTCTTTTTTAAAATGCACAAGGTCTTATATACAGAGACTTCTGAATATCATTCTGTGATAACTAACTAATAAAAGTACAGTCTCATCTATTACCTGGGAATGATGATACTTCTGATAAAAAGTTAAAGGTATCTTCTCTGATAGATGTTAATAATGTGAATAACTCTGTAATTTTACTGTTTTTGCACTGAAGCTATCCTGATATTGCAATTACATTAATGCATCTAAAAATAAGCTACAACAATAGAGACAAATGAAATATACCTTGAATCACTAATCAGGACATGTCCTCAATTCATTTAAATCTTTTAAAAATTTGATTTATGTGTATTATATATACATAAATATACACACACACACACATACCTATATACATACATATGTACACATATCTTTTTTCCTAAATGGAAGATTTTGATTGTATGCAAACACTAACAATTGATTTTTTATTGAACTTATGTATCTGTTTAATAAATCATAGGCTTCTCCTGTGATATCAAACACTGTGTTTCTTTATATTTCTTACCCAATATATGTTCTGAGTTCTTCCTGGTGTACAAAGAAACTTACTAAGTGACAGACTGCAAAATCATTAAGACTGAATATTCTCTTAGTACAAAAGAGATCTCCAGTTAATGTGGAATCATTTTCACACAAAAAAAATCACAAAGTAAATACTTTTGTAGGTCAACGAGGATAATATTTTGAAGGGGAAGTTCATGTGTGAAGAAGCAACATTCTGTTTTCCCTTTTACCTGTACGAACTCTTTATCCCTCCCTACTCCAACCACCCTCCCACAGGCAATTTTACTGTAGTCTTCTTGCTGCACGGCTCATCAGTTCCTGTCTCACCCTCCCACATTCCTCATTTCACTGGCTATAGATTTTCAATCTTTTATTCTGCACTGATACTCTAGAAGTTAACTAAATATGCTGTTCAATATCAGGAACTGGAGAGTTTTCCTGGCATATCAAAATAGGATACCCAAATATCTACTGGATTCCCGTATATCTTTGAGTACCCAAAATGCTGCTTTACATCTTTTGCTGCAGAGAACAGAATGTCCTTTCCTGTTGAAAAATGATCTGTATCTTATGTCATTAAGTTTTATTACTATAATGTCTTTACCTGTGACAACTGCACAGGGCCCCAAAGACACTGTAATTGAACCACAATGTGACTCTCTAGTTACTCCTCTCACCTTGGGAAGTCACGCTATGTGATGTTTATGCTGATTACTAGCACAATGCAAGACATATACAATCTAAATGCCTAACTAATACAAGACCTAGTATTGTGACTGAGTCAGCACTAAATGAATGCAAGCTGATTATAATAACATTGCTGTTTCTATTGGTTTGTTGGTTTGCAACCTACTTGGGAGCTGACCAAGTGTAATCTGGAAGCACCGCTGTATCTGAAGGCAGGGATAGACTGAGAAAAGGCAGACCCCATGAGATTGGCAGGTGGCAGGTTTAACAAGCAAGGGAATTTAAGATATTTGTCTTGGGCAGCTACAAGATGAGTAAACTCCCTCATCTGCCCATCAGAATCTTAAAAGTTTATACAGACGTCTTAACTGTGTTCAGTCATGTACACAGGAAGCCTTACCTGGGTTCAGTCACACACTCAGTTCAGAGGTCCTCAACACCACACTTCTATTTCAAGGCTATATCCTTGGGGTGGCTTTTGGGAGTGGGGAAAGCAAGCTGAACGCACATTCCAAGGACAGAGGAGGAGGAGGGGCACCTTCAGCTGCCTGGATTCAGCTCATGGGTCAACTGGGTCTTGACTTGGTCTCCAAGAGCTCTGAAAAGAAATCAAACATTAAAGAAACTCACATAAAATTTAGTTCAAGTCATTGCAAGTGTAACATAGATAGGTAAAGTAGACACACAAATTTGTGTGCAAGAGATGATGAAGTTTCCCATATTTAAACTGAGGGAAAAGTAACTGTGGAGTGGAAACATGTACAAGAAGCTACCACTGTCTAATACTGCCTTTGAATATGTTAACAATTAAGAGAAATGCACACTGGATGAAAAATTATTGTGTGTGTGTATGTGTGTGTTTGTCATGAGACAAACCCCTATTCAGCAACTTGCATTTGAAAATATCTTGTTGATTATAATATTCAGAGATTTTATCTTGGGGAAAGGATGAATACTAGAAAAATATAGAATGTTCTGCCTCTTTGCAATTCTAAGTGAGACAATCTTTAAAAACTCTTACAATTCAGAGGAATTCATAGTAAAGAGCATCTTATAAATGAGATCCAATGGTAAGAAAATGCTTGGTGATGAAGAGATATCAGAAAACTTGAGAAGCTTGTGACACCCAAAGACGCAGCTGGTAATTCTCCAGAACACTGCTATAAACTCTCATTACCCTAGCTTGATGACAATTGTTCAGGCTTTTCACAGCTGTTTGGATTGCCAGAGCAGCTGTTACCTGCAAAAAATTATTTGAAGAGTCCTGTAGACTAGCCAATAGCCCTCTTAAAAAGACTGACCTGCAGCAGAGGAACAATTGAGCAGCAGAAGTAAAACAGATACTAAGTTAGGTCTGAGGTGTCAACTGAAGAAACACTGATAATTTTACAGGGATTAGTGTTTTGACTTCTTAAACTTGCATCTCTCAAGCTACTGAAGTGATTTCTGTAATCAATTCCTCACTCCATTTAAGGAAGAATAACTTGGGCAAATTTATAATTGTAATTTAGTACCTTATGTAGACAAACTAATTACTTACTCTTTTCCTGATAACTCTTAAAGCTGAACAGTAGTCTTTTAAATATTTTGTGAAATAAACAGAATATTTGGAAAATTATTTTTATCTGAGAATTTAGAAATAGTTTTCTTTCTTTACTTAACTTTTAGGCCTTTGGCAATGAACAGATGTTCATGATCTGCTGAAAGTTCATTGGCAATTTTCCACCTGTCATTGAACTCTGTTTTGAAAAGACTGTAAATGGCTGATTGGTACTGATAGCAGTATTTTTTTTAATCTTATTTAGAATGTGTAGACATTGAATTTCTCTGAATGATCCTAATGAAGTTCAAAACACTGTGTCAAATCCAGAGAATCTTGTTCTGTGTGCCCTATAGATTTATGTAAATTAGATCTTTACGCCCTTCAATGCTAAAGGTCTTTCATGTAACAGCATTATTTCTGACCTAATAATGCAAGTGTGTAAAAGCGTTTTATGAAGGCTTTTCAAGAGGCATACTCACTTCCTAGTAGCCTTTTCAATTTTGTACATAAAGGATGATACTGCAAAACAATAAAGAGGTATTCTTCCTGTAACATTAAAAGATGGCAATTTATAAAGTTTAAAATAACACTGACTTTCAAGTGACTGAGTTTGCTATTTTTTTTTTTAAGGCACAGTGTAGGGATAAATACACGTAATTTATACTCTTACAAAGTAATTTTGTTATTATAATCATACTTTTTGTCATGACATGGCTTATATATGTGTCACATCTTTAGAATTTGCAGCTAAGTTTTTTCTTCCTAGTGTAATGTCCATAAAACTTAGTAAATATTTAAGAATAGGGACATAACATAATCTGTATAGTATATGTCCTTGTTATATAGGACATCTGTGCATCTATATACAGTATTTCTTATACAATTCAGACATGTAATTACCTTCAAGGGAGAGTCATTCTGAAATGTAGATATGAACACTTATTTCATTTTTAAAAACAATGTTGATGATATCAATTCTGTGAACAGTACACTTTTTATACAACCACTTTTAGAACTGGTTAAACAGTGTTTGCAGTGTTTGGATTAGTCTAATAGAGCTTTAAAATGGGATTCATATGATTACTTTATTGTAAAATAAGGTCTGTTATTTTGAGATAATGAAATATGTATTAATAATGCATTTGGCATTTCTATAATAATGAGTCTTGACCAGTCCGGACTACAAAGAATACAAAACAGACATCGCCTAAGAGAATTATGCTGTCTATATATTTGACTTGAATTTTTAGATAATTTTACTTTGTTACAGTTTTTTGCTGACTTGCTGTCCTTTAGGGAAAATAATTATTTTTTATTTAATTCTGTTCAAGACAAAAGTGTGCAAATGTAAATAAAACTAAACTTTTCCACTTACAATTTGTCATGTTTACGATGTTTTGGCTATTTTAGATATTAATAAAATTAGAATCATATACTCTTTTGTGCCTGGCTTCCTGTGCTGAGTATAGCATCTGTGAGACCCATTACTGTGGTTGTGTATTAGGCATTTTTATAACTGTTCAACAGTATTCTACTCCTTGAATATATCAAAATCTGTTCATGCATTCCCCTATCGATGGATGTTTGCATTGTTACTACTTATAAATTATTATTCCTATACAGGTTTTATTGTTAATACATGTATTTATTTTTCTTTGCTAAACATATAGGAATATAATTGCTGAGTCAAAGGGTAGGTGCATGCTGAACTTCAAAAGAAAGTTAAGCCTTTCAGACCTTGGCTTTTCCATCTGAATAGACTTTCAGTGCTGACTGATCTCTCCACTTGCTATCACTTTATACAGATTACCTATTTCTTCTTAAGTTCTGGATAGGTGGGTTTTCTTGACAGATGTTCTTTTCTTTCTTTCTAAGGTAAGGCTAGAGCTCAAGGGTCAGTTTAATTGCTGCAAGTTTTAACATATGGGAAACTATCCTCTATGGAAGATGTGGTTCCAATATATCCTTATAGGCAGAGATCCAGAATTTAAAAAATCCCTGTCTTACACCTCAAAACTATTTTATTGATCCTGGATCATGTATTTTTTTTTTCTTATTTTGATTTCTATTTGATTTAATTACTTGCTTCTCTCTGTACCACATCTTCCACTCTCTTTTCTTTTTTGTCCACTGAAGAGTCTCCGAACAAGACTTTCTGTCTCCAATTTTTGTTGAGTTGTCTTCCACATTGCAGTGAGAGTTACCGTCCTGCTATGCAAATTTGAAAACATTTTCCCCTGCTTAAAATTTTTGCATGACTTTCTATTGCCCTTATGATGAAAATCAAACCCATTTGCTATTTAGAAGGCTTTCCAATATCTGACTCTTCCTCATTTATCTCCTCTCATACTTCAGTCCCTTCTCCTCACATGTTAAGCCCTAGCAAGGCTGAACTCTTTTCGCTCCTTGAATTCATCAGTTTCACACTTACTTCTGAGTTTTTGTGTATTTTTCCCCTGTGTGAAACTAAATCTTCCCTCTCCTTCTTTCTCCTGTCTCAGCTCACCTGCTGTACCAGCTTCAACACTGCTCTTTCTGAGCATATTTTTGTATATTATTCCCACCCTTGTTCCTCTCATAAAAACGTAATTTGCTTGTTAAAATATTCATCTGTGGAGGTATAAACCATTAGTCCTCTGTGTACTATTGTTTACAGCAGCGACCACAGTGCTTAAAACAATATTAAATCCCTTTTTAGATAGTATCTCCAAAGACTGTGCTAAATCTTTAAAAAAAATAATTAGACATCAAAAATGTTGAAAACAGTGCACACTTGAGAAGAGATGATTTTGAAGTTCTAAAGATATAATCTGAAGATATGATACTGCAAATAATTTGTGATTATTCACATATATTTAAATTTGGTAGAATTTACCAAAATGTGGTTCTTACAAAATGGTGGTTCAAAACTCCAAATGAATTGTTCTGTAACCATGAAACCTAAAGAGCAAACTTCAGTTGAGTGATATTCTCATGCAGAGGTATACAGTAAATGTGCATTCTCATTTTAAAAAGAATATTAATACAATAGTAAAATTTTTATTTCAAGAAAATGAAGCAACATTTAACACATGTCTTTGATTGAAAAGCTACTAACATGTAATTTTCAAAATGTGTAAGATTGTTTTGGCTATTTATCACAAACCTCTTATTTTTTATTTCCATTTTCAGTAATTTTATTGATTTCCCTACTTTTATCACTCTTTTTATGACTGTGAGATTTTTCTTGACTAGTTAGAATAATTATACATTATATATTGGTAAGGTTTTTTAAAACAAGATCAATGAGGTGATATTCAGTGGAATACTTAAGAGGACAAAATTTGTGAGTAAACATTCTTTTCAATTGAAGTCTTTAATTTGCAGAAGAAATAAGGTTCATATTGTGTTCAAAAGAAATCTCTTAGAGCTACTGACTTATTTTTTCAGGTTTGTAAATAAGGCAAAGAATGTCAATAATTTCATAGAATCAGGTAAAACCATGCCTACTATATAATGGTGGAGATGTAAATCAGTGGAAACAGTGTGTATTCGATAGGTATTATTCCGTGAATAAATTCCTTTTCTCACAATAAACATTAGAGAAGCTGCGCAATGATCATAATTTTGTATTCAATGTTGCTTTATTTAAAAGAAAATCCTAATTTTTGTTGTTGATAAGAATGTTACCAAGAAATCTTATTTTCCCTTTAATATATTCACTGCAGCCAAAAGTGGACTTGTTTTCCCCAAACTAAGTTTCCTTCTATGTTATGAATCGTGATTAATGACACCTTATCCACAATTAACCAACTTGCTGTCTTGCTTCCTTAACCCTTTCTAATTCAGGAAGTTTTTGGATCATTTCTCATTTCCCCATGTTAATCTTTATTGGTTTCACTCTTTATCTCTATTAATGCCTTCATCTAACCCTTTCTATTTCTCCTTAACTTCTGTAATGGATTTTCATCCAGAAAGTTTTGTTATTACTCTATTTTTTTCACACTGCTGCTAGCATTGCCATCCATATCTTGTCACTTTTCCTTTTAAAACTTTCAGTGACTCCCTACCGCCATCAAGATAAAATCTAATTTCTTAAGCATAACCTGAGATGATATTCTTTCCTCGACTATTGTATTAACTGTTTCAAGCATTCTGATCGAGTTGTTAATTCTAAAAGATGTTTAACATAAAGCAAGCAGGAAGACTTATTTGTGCATAATGCACAAAAAGAAAAGCATGTTACTTCCTTTTATTCCCTCACATATCTCTTACCTTTGGTTCCAAAGTGAGGTGATTTTGCAGACTGGTGTAGGATGAGTAACTATCCTGCTTCAGGATGGATATGGTAATAGATATAACATTAGGGAATTTTCTTAGATCGTGCCTTGACTGCACAGGGTTCCTATTTTTCAGTTCTTTTATTCAAAAGTGAAAAGCTATTTCTGGTCAGATCTCAATAGACCACCTGAACATACAAGGTTTGCATGGCAACTGGATTTAACCTTCTGTTGTGTACATGTTTCGGAATTGGTAACTTATTAGTCCCTAGTGCATTCACCCAAGAAGTGGAATTTATTTACTGTTGGTTTATTTAATTATATATTCCTGAGGCTTACACATTTTATATGGGGTCTTACTTCTTATTTGCTCAATTCTGCTTGCATAATGAGACAATCTTATGAAAATCTGAAGATAGAATAATCTTGTAGTTGACACTGGCTGACCAGATTAAGGATGTAAATGTTTCTTTCTGTTACAGTTCAGGGTGTTCACTTGTACCCCAGGGACGTGGTTAGTTTCTCTTCCAAGTCAAAATTTCCCACAAAAGTAACTGTAAAATATATATAAGGGGGTAGGAAAAGGGGATTCCTAGAGCTCATAAATCTTACACCACTGCAGATTATTTTTGTTCATTTACTGAAGTTTTTTTATTTCACCAAACTTATCTATTTTGTCACAGATATTCTCATATAATGGTGGTTGTTTGACCTTATTCACAGTGTATTATCACATCTAACTTTCATTCCCAAGTTTATAGATTGTTTTCAGGGTTCCTTTTCCAGTACTAGGACTGGTAAATTGTTTTAGAAATGGTATATTTATAGTCTAGAAACAATTATAAGGAGAAATATTTAAATAAAAAACATTGCCAAAATCATGGCAGAATTTCTGATTCATATAAACAGCAACTTATTTCAAACTAAATTTATGTAGTTTGGTTGCTATTTTATGTTTGCCAGCTGAAGTTGACTCTTCATGTGGGAATAGCAGCTTCCAATTATTTGGTCTGCCAATCTTTAGTTTCTGCAATTACAGATGAATTTTCAAACATAATTTGTATTTACATTATTTCAAACTTCGTGGAAAAAAAGAGATATGATAGATCTAAAATGTGGTATTTCAAATGTGCTATGATAGATATTCCCCAAAGTTAGCTCCTTAACATTCCTGTCTTTTCTGCACTTATAGGCTCTGTGTTCTATCAGGAGATGGATTTGGTTTCCTATTTTCTTGTATCTGAATTGAACTTGCTTTGACCACAAAAATTGGCAGAAGGGACACTGTTCCCATTCTTTGTCTTGCTCATATGAGGTCTAGTAGCTTCTACTGGATGACCATCTGTACTACCAGAGGATGAGAGACCGTGGAGAGGGAAGTCAGGGCTCGCAGCCAACATCAACTGCCAGTCATATGAACAGGGCTTCCAGGACACCCAGCTGCAGTTGAGCTCCAGGCTGAATGCAGCTGCATGCATGGCCCTGATAAATCATGTGCAGCAGAACCCTGCATGAATTCGTGACCCCTAGGACAATGAAAAACAATATGTAATTGTTTGAAGATGTTAATTTTGGGGAAGTTTATCATAGAGATCTGATACATGCTTTATAAGCATTCACTTTTAAATGAGGTTATATTGTCTCTGCAATTCAGAAACCAATTATGCCCTTTATTTCCTCCTTAGTTGAGATAATCAGAAAGAGAATTATAAGTAATCCAATGTATGTTCTTCCTTGGTAACTATTTACACAATTGTCATCCTTTCAAAATGCTTACTATTTCTCTTTTATTTTCTACCTAGGTTCAAATTGTTCATACAATTTACTTTCCCCTGAAGGATGTAACCTAGTTACCCTTTTTAAACTTCTGCTTGCACTTCTAAATAAATTTAGAGTCTATTCCTCAACAATTACTTTCTTAATTCACCCCGTGAAGTCATTCCCTCCCCCTCTACACTCCCTCCATGTTCAGAAGCAGGAGTCACCATACTCTTGTGTTTCACTTTACGTCTCTGCCAACTGTTGCCCAGGGTAAGTAGTTAGTCCTCGTCTCCTCCATGTTTTATGCCAAGAATCAAGTGACTATTTAATAAGAATTTTTGAAGAGATTGATTTCTCCCCTTTCTCAACAACCTACGAGTGCACAAAATGTACAAAAGCAATCTACAAAATGTAGGTTCTTTGCTAATATTGGAAGGATAAACAACTCTTGAAGAAGTAGATACCGTTTTTCAGAATAATTTAACTAATCGTTATGTTACCACTACTCTGCAGGTCACAACTTTCTTCTTTTAATTCCTTTGTAAAAGTTAAATTACATAGGTCTATTTGCACATGCACATGGTATATATCCTCTATACAAAATTAAAAACAAAAGGTGAATGACTCAATAGTGATCTGTTGCTATCTCCCTTAGAATTTTTTGTTTGTTAGTTTGTCTTGTTATTTTCTATTATTGCTGAGCTGCTGGAACAACAATAAGACTTATTTATAGCAGCCACTATTATTATGTGCACGTAGGTAATTAGTCAGCCTATTAGTATCAATGGGACAGTCTATATAAATGTGATTCTAATCAGAAAAGGAATCATATTGTAATGATGTAATGGTAATATTATTGCTTTTATTGTAGTTATTTTTATACAAGTTCTGAAGTTAAAATGTTGATTAAAAAGTTTAAAGTCATCTGCATAAAAAATAAATATTTTAAGGGGCAGATTATGAGTAGATATTTGTAACATGAAAATCTTTTAAATATAGTAATTCTGCTTCCCCAGGCAATAAATCATGGAGACTAAGAGAACAATCTGGAGTATGGTTACATAAATATGATCTGTACTTACACGTATACCTAGGATGCCATTCAAGGAGAGAAAATCCCCATTTCCTAAAATCTGCAGATACTGGACGTCTATAACCAGTTTTCTCTTCTTGCCTCCAGTTTATCTTTTTCTTACCTGCTCCTAGAATTTTACAACCATTCTTGTTTTATTTTATTTTCAAGACTTTTGATTTTCTATCTGTATAGTACTTTTGTGGTCTGCTATCACATGGTTTTAGCAAGGCCGGTTTTTTGGCCATGTGTTGAGATCCATTATATCAGACTCCTGGGTGAAACCCAGAAAGTGGCATTCTGAACCAGCTCCCTCAGGTGATTTCACACATGAAAGTTTCAGTACAATTCTTCTCTAGACTCTATAGAGAAAGGAAAATTGTCCTATTAGTTCAGCTATCCTTAAGTAACAGAAAAATAAAAATGGAATGATAGAATTTGTGCTGCTGATGAGGGTAAAGGGGAAAATTAGGTGAGAGTGTGTTTTATTTTTCAGGTTGTAAGGCTGTCATGCAGACCTACTTAGTAATATCAGTGTTTTTTGGTACATTTATGAGGAAGAGTTATAGTTTTTAAAGATACTAGATTAATAGCATATCATCTAAATTTATTTAAAAATTTACATGAACCCTTGCATAATCTACTAGAAATCAGGCTTTTCTATTTTTCTTTGATTACCAATTTTTTTCTATTTACTAATTTAGTTCATAAAAGATGTTCTAAAATTTTCCTGTTGAAGGTTTTATGTGAAGTAATTAAAATTACTCTGGCAATGATATTGGCAAACTTTATATAGCTTTATGTGCATTTCTCATATTATCTTACATTTTGAGAATAGCAATCATTTCATAAATTTTTCAGTCTCTCTCTCAAAATACCATCTCTGTACCATGTTTTACATACTCTCTTTTCTGACACTTCTCAAAGATCCCTTGAATATTATCATGATAACCTCTAAAGGAAATACTGTCTTCTACTTACCCAAATAAATGCGTCAGTCAGGTACTGATTGGCTGGCAGTCAAGGCTGATTGGTTGTAGTCAAGGATAAGCAAGGAATAGTAAACCAATCCAGGATCAGAAATTTCCAAATACTTTTTGACATCAGTGTCTCTTGCTGTCACCTCGGCCTAGATGGTAATAGTGCGTAGAATGAGCTGCAGCAATGGCAGAGAGCTACTCAATGGAAGACACAGCCACTGAGAGAAGCAGGTCAAAACAGAGGGATGGAGGCAGGGAGATATTACTACATCTTCCTCCTTCCTCTCTCTGACAAGTCTTTGTGCCTCCCATTTTGCAATGAGAAAATTATAGCTTACCTCTACAGTCCTCCTAAATCCTCCGTGAGTTACACTGAGACTCAGATTCCATTTATCACCTGAATTCCATTAACCCTACTCTAACTAGAAGACCATTGCAGTATATTGGTTTCCCAGGAAGCAGGAAATCATGTCAGTTCAAAGACAGGAAGTCTGAGATTTTCCTTTCCAAAGGGAAGAGTCACCTTGATCTATGGCCAACACTCCCTTTGGTGGGTAGCTTAGACTAAAAGAAGGAATAGAATGTACATTTTAGTGTTTGCACTGCAGAGTTCATTCTCAAAGGAACCTGACCTGACCCTTAAGGGTCTCTGTGTCTCTGATCTGGTTTAGTATCACAGAAGATATGGCCAAATATGGGACAAAAAATATATAAACAAACATTCCAAAAGTGTATCCTGGAATGGGTAGAGCTGGTGAATAAACAGCATGACCACTCTTTCCTCCTTCCCTCTACTCTCTTGCTGGTGCTTCCTTTTAATTAACTTCAGTCAAAAGATAGATGGCAAGAAAACACCACTGATACAGACCTTCGAGATTGGCCTCCTAGAACACTACCAAAGCAGAGTAGACAGGCCTGGAGAAGCAAAAGAATAAACAGCAGAAAAGCAAGCCAATTATATACAACCAACTCTTACCTTAAATGTGAGATTGGGAATCCACCGCAGGGGAAGAAATGGCTTAGCTAGACCTCTGTACTTCACAGAACCCCTAGTCATAAGCCTTAAACAACTGAGAAAATGATTCAGCCACAGTCCTAGAAATTATCCAAACATCTGGGAACACGGACATTTTTTTTTCTTTAGATTTGTGCAGACTGAACAATATTATGTGATAATAATTTTGTTAGTAAGAGTAATAATACTACATGCAATTGAGAATATAATGTATGGTGCTCCATGAACAGCTAAAATCTGTACATGACAATGCATTTAATAAGAAAAGAATCCTACAAGATTGTTACTGATTTCACAGACATATTTTATATTTCACTACATAGAATTTACATAATTTTTAGTAAGCAAATGTTCTCAGTATCATCTTAGTAAAAAAAAAAAAATACAGGCACTGCCATTCTTTTCATTTTTAAATAGAACCTAGTGCTACAATGACTTTATCAAAACTAACCCACTGTTCTGAGAGATTCTCTCTCTCTCTCTTTTGTTTAAAGTAGACCTCAGTTATGTTCTTTGTTCCATATATTTAAACAAACATTCATCAGCACATTATAAAATCAGCCTAAGTTACTATTCCAGATATTAATAATTCCTAATAATTTATACTGTGAAAAGTCACTGATCCCATCTAGATAATCGGCATGCAAAATGTTATAAAATATGTTTGACTGTAATTTAACATAGAGATACAGATTCACATCTTCTACTAGAGCTGCTGTCAGTGGGAGTGATTATGAAAGAAAGAGACATGAAGTGAAACAGGAACAGATCTGGCACACACAATGATTCATGACATGACTCAAAACTAGAACCTTATAAATCACTCCCTTTCCTTCTAAAAATAAGTGTTAGCAGATTTTTATTGATGCCATTCAAAGTTCTCCACGTGACAACATCATTATCTAAACTTAGAAGCACTATTCACAGGTGAAGCAGGGGAAACTGCAAAATACCTTTGGCTGTATTTGGTTGAACATTCCCCAACTGAATGCTTATTTTAGATCATTTGAATCTTGTGAAGCCATAATGTCTTTAGAATTTCATAAACTGGAAAAATGGGGCCCTTAAGGACATTGCTGAGCTCCCCAACTAAAATATCCCTTTAATCAACATTCTTGGGGCACTTCTAATTTCAGTGTTAAGGTCACTTATGAAAGCATTTAGATTTTTTCTTGTTGGTGATGTGTCCCTGACTTTTCCACTAGTATTGCTCATAGATTCACAGAATAAGCTTTTTATACAAATCTATAGTTTAAATCCTTTATACAAATCTATGGTTTAAATCCTGTTTTCAGATATTTTCAAAAGAAAAAAATCGTGTATCACACTTAGATAAAATGTATATGAATTTATAATATCGGTTCATCTAAAAGCATGTGTGTCTATGGTTAAAACTAAATGTATAATCTTCACCTCTCTGATTGACAAGGGAACTTTTAAAACTCTTATAACACACTTCCCTGTTATCCATATTGGTGTAAATTCAAAAGAGCACCTACCATTCTTAATACATATGTGTCAATGTCATCTCTATGATCAAAGAGGATGTTCCTGTGGTGCCCATTTCTTCTGAGAGCAAGGAGGGGAAGGAGAGAGGAAGGTAACTAATGATGTTTTCACAGAAAACAGAAGTTACACGCCTCACTTTTGTTCAGTTCCATTAGCCTGAATTTAACCACATGGTTACCCGTAGCTGCAAGGGAGGTTAGAGGATGTCATCACCATCTTGAAAATGTGTCCTGCTAAAAATCAAACTGAAAAGAAAGAGAGGAAGGAAAAGAGAATGAATATGTGAAAATACTAAGAAATCTCCCATACATTCTACATATGCTGACAATAGGTTATACTAATGTTTAAATCCTATTTAAAAATAATCATATTCATAGCCCTATGTGGACATTTATTTTACACTTTACTGAAATACATTAAATTACTAGGTAAAACTGTAAACTCTCATAATTTTATAAACAAATAAATCTATTTTAAAGAAGTTTTGAATTAAATTGGGAACTACATATTCTTCAACTCTTTGACAAAAATATATGCTAATCAGTATATTCTTTTAAAATATTTATTTGTAGTCACCTGTTCTGTTAGGTCTCTGCATGATGGTTAAGTCATTGAAGAAAGGAAATCTTTCTAACACATTTTCCTACAATTTCAATTTAAATTTCATACAACAATGGAATTTAATTCTTTTGGGGTACTATCCGGAGGAATAAAGGGAATAAATGTGAAAGTATTTGTTACAGTATCTATTTTTACCACCAGAAAAGCTTACAACCCAGATCTCATGCATATAATCATAGGAAGACCCCAGTAAATAAAATGCCTTTAGGATGTAGCTTTAAAATTCCCATTGATCATTTGTGTTTGAAGATTCAGTTTGACATGGAAAACGGACCCAGAAAAAAAATGATCCAAGCTCTTCTTGAGGTTATTCCTGAGAGAAAACATTGCCCATATGAGTGATAGCACTGCATAAGACAGGTGGTTTAAGAGCACAATAGCATAAATACAATATTTAAACCTGTGAAAACTTTTAAGATTGTCTCTTAGAATATGTGTGTGGCCACTTTCTGTAACTCTATTGGAAGACACAGAAAATATCTATCTGATTGAAATGGATAATGCCCTGAATCTATAGGGACTCACTGGATGGTGCACTTTGCATGTGAGATAGACACGTTTTCCACTTTTCTACAGACTACCCAGAACAACCGCAGCAATCTGGACTTTAAGTCACATAAAACTGGAGCACAGGGTGGGGAATCAAGAGATAAGAACTCTGGTTCGCTCTCATTCACTTAGTAATTGTGTAGCCTTGAAAATCACTTCAGAGCTTCAGGTTTAACAAAAACACTGAGTACTTTCAACAAGATTATTTCCAAAGGCCATTCCAGCTCTAACAGCCTGTGATGAGGACCGTCTATGTCAGCGCCACAATCCAGCGTTTCTCTCTTGCCAAAATCCTTTGCTGCCTCCATTTTTCCTACCTCCTCTTTCAGGGGGTTTCTTTGGGACTTTTATTTTGTGAACCAGAGGAAAAATACACTGCCTTTTTCTACCAATGGATTTTACCAAACAAGGGATACAACTAATCACATCTTCTTTGTATAGGAATAGCGAATTTTTCATAGGAATGTATTTTTTTTTAATTAAAATATAGTCAGTTTACAATGTTGTGTCGATTTCTGATGTACAGCATAACGTTTCAGTCATACATACACATACATATATTCCTTTTCATATTCTTTCTCATTATAGGTTACTGCAAGATATTGAATATAGTTCCTTGCGCTCTACAGTAGAAACTTGTTGTTTATCTATTTTATATATAGTAGTTAGTATCTGCAAATCTTGAATTCCCAATTCATCCCAGAAAGCAGATGGGAATATGTGACAAATCATTGCTTTCTTCTCTGTTCAATAGGTTGTCTTTAAAAAAAAAATCAACGGCATCTTTATGACCCTAGTTAATACTTATTTTACTGTGCTATTCTTCACTTTGGCTCCTTTTTGTATGTTAGTTTTGTTTTTGTTAAGATTGGACTATATTTTACTAAAATAAGGACAGAGTGTTCAAAATAATTATACTCCTTCATAAAATGTTTACTCAGAAGAAACATTGGTTAATCAATGGAATATCACATGTAGACTGACTTTTAAACTTTGCATCACATCCATTGTAATTGCCAGCTTTGGGCTGTCTGTGGGATTGCCCCACCCACCCAGCGCTCACTTTCTTTGTATCTCTTAGCTGCAGAGAGGCCAGCCAAGCCCTTTCCCCTCACCAGCTGGCAGGTGAGTGTATGTGAGATTGCCCCATGCTATTACTGCGCTGTGCCTGCTCAACCCAAAATACTACCTTTCTTTCCCAGCCTTTCTTCCCGATACTCTGATGTTACCTCTAAAGCTGTGATATTTAAAAACAAATCCTCATTTCCTTTTAATATAGCAAAATCCTACATAAAACAAAAATGTCCTTTTCTCAAGTGCTACTATTATACTAAAATAATTTAATATATAATTAAAGCAAAGACAGTTACAAATGGCTGATTTTATTCTAGAGTGTCTTTCTTCTGAAAATAGATACATTAAAATAATTGTTGTGAGAGAAGAGTGGCAGGCTGCCCAGTAGTTCCTAGAGTTGACATTTACTCCTACTTTTGAAATGCTATGTATCATTAAATTGAATATTTGTATTACATTTTTTCATATTAAGTTTTATAAGAATTCTATAGAGTCACAGACTTTGAATTTTTGGGAGGAGAGCTAGGTTATATTTTCCAATTTCAAATTCTAAACTTTTATTTTACACTTGAAGGTTGCTAATTTAATAATAAACTTAAACAATTGTATTTAGTCCCAACAGGAAGATTTTCTGTGCTGACTGTCCACATCAGGCAGTTTTTGGATATAGTCTTCCCCTTGAAGGGAGAAATGACCAAGAGAGAGATGCCACTCTTCAGCTGAGGGAAATTCCTGGAAAGCTCAGTAGAGCTATAGGCGCTTGGCCTGGAGTACCCTCGCGTCTGCAGGAATATGTCCGGGTAATGACTGAAGGAGAATCTAGAGGCTGGATCACAGCATCAGCGACAGTCCACTTTGCACTGTCTGGAAATGTTTTTTTAATAAAAACTAGAAGCAGCAACTATAGGATTCTGACTTTTTTCCCTGGGGTAATTTATAAGTGGGAATTTAGGAGGACCAATGACAGCATCTGTCATTATAGCTGATCTTGAGGATAGAATCAATAGTAGACTTTTTCTCACTTTATTTTACTATCCATTTTAGATTCCCCTCTGGGAATCTCTCTTACCAAAAATTTGAATTAGCATCTCTGGGGTCTGGGTGGCTTATTTAGAGCAATAAACTCAAACTCTCATCGCTGAGGGGTGTTCGCCATTGGCTACCACACCATTCTTAAGCCATGGCTGCTGAACTTGTATATTTACCATCAAAATCAGGCAAAGGGGTATTAAGAGGTGCCCAAGTGGTCACCTAGAAGAAAACTGATTCCTGCCCCACCCCACCCCCAGCCATTTCACAACAACAACTATACCTCTTGATTATCAGGCACCTGGTTTTAAAAGGCTCAGATATAAATTTCAGCAACATTTCTGATTTGACTCAAGTGTTGTGATTTCTCAACAAAGGCACTTAGTACAGTTAAGGGAAAAATGAATATATCCAGATTTCATTTCTGCTAGATACTAAACTAGAAAACTAATCTGAAGTAATGAAACTAGCACCAAAATTAAAATTAGTGCTTTTAAATACACATGTAGGAGAGCAGAATTTGCCATGGCAAAGTATCTTTCTTTGGCATATTAATTATTTTAAGCTCTTTACTCTCTAAGAAACAGAAGATGTGGGAGAAACTCTGCAAATCAAATGGAATTATCCTTTTGTAAGAATCCTTAACATTTATGAGGGGAAATCACCATTTGCAAGGGTGTATTCCTTTCTGTAACAGGAAGAGGAGAATGACCAAATCTCTAGAAACTCTTATCAATGGAGAAGGCAGTGAATTAAATCTACATAACTACCTTAACCATTTTTACTGTGCTTTTCCTGGTAACCTCCCATAACTGACTCTCTCCACCCTAACCATCTCTTTTGTCTTTGGCTGAGGATGGTATTTAGAGTGAGGTCTTCAGCCATCTTGGTGAGTTACTCAGTTTTCCTGGATCTCCCCCATGTATACAGGCTATTAAACTTGTGTGTGATTGTCCCTTGTTAACCTGTCTTATGTCAATTAACTCAGACCAGCCAGAAGAACCTAAAAGGGTAGAGGAAAATTTCTTCCTCCCCGATACACAGAAACAGGAGGTGATTGTTAACGAGGCAGTAAGAGTGTGAAAGGTGTTGGCGCAGATTAAAAAAAAAAAAAAAAAAAAAGAGGGTAAGGAGCAGGAGGTGGAAAGAGAAATGTCAGATAGCAGAAGAGCCCTCAGTAAGAATGAAAACTGACTACTGGATGAAATGGAAATGCAAATATATTTATTCATCTGATACATTGTTTTAGGCATTTGGCAATGATTGTTTTCATTTGTGCCTAGAAAGACATAGTTTGAGTATCAGACTATGACTAATTTCCCCATGTTCTATGATCAAAGCTATTATCTGGAAAATTTGCAGATGTTTTGTGTTTTGCCTCCTCAGTGTTAACTGCCTAGTGTTTAGTGTTCTGAATCCTCATAAGGCAGAGTAGTTCAGCAAGCATTTTGATGTTCTGTCTAGCCATCTAGCAAAATTCACTAGTTTTCTAGTGTATAATTCCACAAATGGACAGTAGGTATAGCTCTAACATCATGGGCAGGATAGAAAATGAAATCTTGTGTTCTAAAAGAGGTAAAAGAAAATTCTCCATTACATTGTATATGCCCAGGTGTGGGACCGCTGCATTATATGGTAGTTCTATTTTTAATTTTTCAAGGAACCTCCAAACTGTTTTCCATAGTGGCTGCACCAACTTACATTCTCATTTTCTGCTTTGTGGGCTAAAAACTCAACTATTCTACAAATAATCTTATCCTTTTTCAGAGTAGCAATCTCAGATATTTTCTGAAGAGCCATCTGCTGCAATTTGGTGATCACATTTTTGTAGATGACATCCTTGTTGTCATATATGATACACTCGAATGCAGATACATTTATTCTGGTTGAGTAGTAAACACACTAAGGTATGGATGTCAAAGAAGAGCTTCTTCTTCCCAGAAGTGACAGGTCTCCTTTTGTGCTCTAGTGCAGCAACTGACAGAGCAGTTAGCTCTCTTGGAAGAAGCAAGAGCTACAGCTGCCCCTGCCACCACCAGGAACAGGAAGCTGCATAGTCAGCACCAGGCAGGGCTCGCTGGATTTAGGTCACCACTTGCCGCTTTTCTAGGGGCACTTACTAGGTATCCCTGCCTACCTAGAGGGCTCCTAGTCTGCGAGTCTTAACTGACTTTTGGGTCCGGTAATGCAGATCTAATTGATGGTGTGATATTACTAAAAGCCTGATTGATTGGATATTTAGACAATAGGAAGCAAGTCAGCCTCTCACGGAGTTTGGTTCTAAATTGGAACTTAGCATTTGCCCAGAAGATAAAAGGTCAAGGTACTTTTTTGTTTTGTTTTGCAATAAAACATATCATGACATGTTTGTATAGTATAACTGAGGGGGAAAATCAATGATTCATTAAAGAAAGGAGATACTTTCAAGAGCCAAATCTCTGAGTACATCAGAGAGCTGGGATCCAGGTCAGGACTGGAGGAGCTGGACTTGGGAATACGCAAGGTCAGTTTACTCATTGTAAAAGAGATTATAGGCAAGGCAGAGAATAAGGGTTCCAAAGTAGTTTTATTATTATTATTTTTAATCCTGAATTTTTGTTTTTTGTTGCTGATTCTCAAGTGTCTAACAGTTCTTAGATTTGTGTTCAAATTAGCAGGAGGTGACTATATAAATTGCAACAGGTATTTTAAGTGTATTTCATTGGCGGGAAAGGCTGCTTGCTAGCTATCTAGGGGTGTGGGTGGAATGTCTGACCAGAGCCCTCACTGGCTAGGACCCTGGCAGAGAGCAAGCAGTCTGCCTCTCCACCTGCCTTTACAGTATGAAAGGGACACTGCACCGCACTCATCTTGGGCAAATTTCCCTTTGGATATTGTACACTCAGTTTCTGTTTTGGCCACATCTATTACTTCTCCAAGACAGAAGAAGTGGGGAGAAGGATCCTGACACTCCTGATCTCTCATCAGCTAATTCTTCTCAGGCCAATGTGATGTTAACACTGCTGTGTGACGAAACCACTCCACTTTATTCTCAGAATTGAGACTTCCCTCGAAAGCCTTCATCTTGAAAATTTCTTTCTCTAATCGTCAACATTTAACTTCGTAAATCTGCTTTATACTGTTTTGAATGTAAAGATTGGTTGTAAGTTTTGAGTAGAGACTTAACTTATAAGATTGCTGACTATTTTCTCTTTTCAAATTTTGCAATAGCTTTCTAGTCTTTCATTTTTTTAACCCTTCTTCCTAAATGTATTTCAAAAGTAGTTGCTTTGATTTGTGTTTTGTTTCATGATTCATTTCAGATTCACTGAGTCATTTGCTTTGTTTTTCTGTTTGATGAGAGTGAGAGCATGTTATAAGAAGGTTATTGTTGATTTTTGCCTAGACTGTAAGGCATAATATAAAAATATCTTCAGTATTTTCATAAATTTCTGCAATTAAAACAAATGTGTTCTGGGTTTTGATTTTTTTAAAAATATATTTTGAAAAGCTTAATTGATTCTTTGCATATTTTCTCTTTTTGTGTGTGGAAGAATTTCTAAGAAGATTTTTCCAAATGAAGCAATTCTTCTCCTTCTTTCCATGCAAATGCTAAAAATGGTAACCGTCCCTAGTGTCAGTGGAAGTTTTGCTGTGTAAACTGCCACATCAGGTCCCGTGGGTGGAATCTGACAGCTGTATAATGCCATACCACAAATTTCTTGACAGCTGAGCACAGGAAGAAATTCCATTTGAAGATTTGAATGTTCAGGAGAAATTTAGTTGAGTAGATGGAAATCTCACAAATTGGAACACACATAGGCTTTGAAATTATTTTTTGTTCTTTCCTTTGAAAAGTGTCAATGACCATAAATAGGTAAGACCTCAGTTCTACACTGCTATGCTTCTACTGCTCTGTGGCTCTGTCTCGTCTTCCAGGTTAGTGACTGAAATGATTCGTGGTTTCAGTAACAATTAAAAAATCTTTTGTGGACACAAATCGATTACCTAAGAAAATACCTTTCATTTTGTGTGTTAATGCAGATTTTAATACCTTGGAAAGAACACAAAAATAATACATACATTTGAACTTAAACCTTCCATGAATGACTCCTTTTTCAAATGAACTCTTAGAAATGAAACACCCAGTCCTTTCTTTGGCAGTGCTGAAATCAACTACATCGTTCTTTTACTCACTTATTAAGTATAAACTATTTGCCCATAAATAGTCTAAAAACTAGTAGTCAAACACAATAGATAAGATTTCTGCTCTAGGATTTCAGTTTATTTCAGTCTACTGAAGGGATTAAGGCATGAAATAATTTTTCAAAATAATATATAACAATTTTATATAAATACAGTGTGCAGGATTCTTAAAAAGCAGATAAACCTAGATTAAAATGGTAGCATTACCACATACAAATATGGTAAGTTTACCTATTCATTAATACTATCTTTAAAATAAAAAAAAGACAATGCTTTTTTTGTGCTTAACAAGTAATAAGTATTCAATAAATTTTATCTATTATTTTAGCATTAGCATCAGCTATAACTGTCCAGAGTCCTGAATGTGCTATAAGCATGTAAAAAAGGTAACTGTATCTTGGAAAGCTTCAAAAATTCAGTTTTATTTCCCTGGACTTTAAAAGGCTAATTCAATTTTATAAGTATTCAAGGGTATAGATTTTCTAAAAGTTGAAATAGCCCAAGAAAGGTCTTACTGGCTTTTAAGGAATTATACGTATTACATGTGATTGGATCAAAGGGTATCCAGCAATAAGATAGGAAAGTTAGCTTGTATTCAGATAAATGAAATAATTTACACAACATGATCATTAATACAGGAAACTTCAGGCTCCCTAACTGGAACAAGGAAGGTCCTGAACTTCTTTCCAGATCTTTAGAGACTACTGAAAACACTTATACAATTCTGTTAACTTTCTTAGATTTCTTAGTTAAAAAATATTATTTAAAAAGGAGATTGGGGTTAATAAGAACAAAAATAAAAAGAATTAAAGATCCTGAAGGAAAGTAATAAAATTTTGATACTCAAATTGATCAAAAAAAAAAAAAAGAAAGAAAGAAAAGAAAAAAGACATTCCTACATCTACAGCTAGGTGAGATAAACAATAGAAAAGAGAAGAAACTTTAGGTAAATGATCAATCCAAAGATTTAGAGGAAAGTGAGTTTCTCATCAATTTTGGGAGGGAAAGAGTATTATCCAGACCTAAGTTGATGAGGTTTGAAGAAGAAAAGTAAGTTAAGTTTGGCTGTCATTTGGTAAAAAGAAATGGCAATCTTTCTTTGACATGTAAATTACTTCTGAAGAGTAACACTCAGCCTCAGGGGACATGGGACAAGGGACATGGGGCAGTTTTGACCTCCACCTTTTAGTACAACCCAAGGCAGCTAGCTGTTGGTGATGTGCAGTCTCTCAAATGTAAGAAAACTTCTGTTATGCTTTCTTTAATTCACACAGAGTTCTTCCAAACAAAATTAACCATGCCCCTCTCAAGTTTCTTTGTTCTTGAAAATTTCTGATGAGGTCTCTGTTAGCTCTCAAACTGACCTTGTTTAAATTATGAGTGTAATGTGTGGAGTGGTTCATGGGCACAGGAGTTTCATACTGTAATAATTGTATCAAAAGGATTTATTATTATGCAGTTTCAGCTAAAGGTATGGTTATTCACACACTCTGAAGCAAGAGTCATTTTCAGCTACCCTAGGAACGGGTTGTCCTTGTTACGTATCTTTTGCCAGAGGGATGCTAAGCCCTGCCATGCCTTCCCAACCCACCAGGTACTTAACATCGACACTGAGCAAAACTTGGCAAGTTCTGGAAATGCACCAGGTGTTCCACAGACCCTTTTAACAATAAGAGATAGTGAAAGCACTCAGAGTTTATAAGGACAGAACAGCTATCAGATTGAAAAAAATGAGTTTTCTTTCAGCTTCAATTTTTCTTGAAGAAAATATTTTTCTTAAAAGAAACTTGTCTATGTTTGGAAGACCACAAACTTGTAGCTTTCTACTATCAGCACTCCAATGTGAGCTTTCATTTTCTTACAAAATTTTTTTTGAAATATAGTTGGTTTGCAATGCTGTTAATTTCTGGTGTACAGCTTAGTGACTCAGTTTCATATTCTTTTCCACTGTAGGCTATGACAAGGTATTGAATGTGGTTCCCTGTGCTATACAGTGGGACCTTGCTGTTTATCTATTTCACATACAATGTGAGCTTTCTTGAGCCTGTACTTTTCTTCTTCAGATGTTGTTTTATTATATCACAAGCTTGTGACATATAAAACAGGCTTGTTGTGTTCTTGTAAAATTCACAGCCTACTGTAAAGAAGCAGAGACTCATGTCTGAAAGGGCAGTAGTGTTGCTTCAGTACATCAGCTCGTTACCTGAACCAAGGTCACACCTTCTTGGTAAAGAAAGAGAGAAGACTGAGAGTGTGAAGGAAAGAGAGAAGAGAGGGTGTGAGAGTGAAAGCAAGACCCCAAGAGAGGATTTAAGAGCGAAAGACTGAATGTGAAGAAGTCTTGGAAAGGCTAAGGAGTAAGAAACACTGAAAGAGAGAGACCCAGAGAGGATGGAGAGAGAGAGGTTAAGAGAGTGCTAGCATGAGAGCAGGACAGGAATTCTGACAGAATGAGAAGCTGGGGGTGTAAACAAGAAACAGAAGGTGCGGGAGAGCCGAGAGAACAGGTAAGGACGTGAGAGTGAGTGAGTGCCAGGGAGTGTGTGTGAGCCTGGGAGGGTGTGAGTGTGAGAGCAAGTGAGGAAGAGGCAGGAAGTAGGGAGAGAGACACCAAGAGAGGACAGGTGTGGGAGACAGAAAAGAGTGGGAGAAGGAGGAGAAGAGGGACTGTGTTAGACAGTGTGAGAGACAAGGAGATATCTATATTCTAATGGAAAAAAAAGAATCTGAGTCTATTTGGAATGTTTTCACAGTGATGAAAATGTAATGAACTGCGACTACACCCAGCAGCAAGTGTGTGTGTGGGGGGGGTAGGGTGGGGGACTGTTTAGAGAATCAAGGCCAGGGTTAATATAAAACATTACTCTCGGGATGAAAGAGAAGGACTAAGTGCTCAATTCTCTCCAAGAAGCCTAAATACATTTACTTCTAGAGTCATCTTTTGGTATCTGTGGGAGATCAGTTCCAGGGCCCCAGCGGATACTGAAATTTGTGGATGCTGAAGTCCCTCACATAGAGTGGCACAGTACAGTCGGCCCTCAGCAGCCACAGGTGCTGCAGCCGTAGACAGGGAGGGCCGGTTGTCTTGTTCTTCCCCTTCCTGGATAACTCACTGAAATCCCAAATTTAAAGAGAAATAAATGCTTGTCTATATAAATACAGTTTCAAAACTTGCACAAGGGTTTTGCCACCAAATTTACCACCAAATTTTCTCTATAATCTATTTCTCCTTTGTTTTGACTTCCTTGATAGCCGGTGATGATAATTAGGAGAATTGGAACTCATTGTGTCTGAAAATGAATCACTTTCTTACTGCAATAACTGTGCAGAAGTGATATAGGAACAAAATCAAATAGTTGAATGATCAAACCATAAAAATAATGATCATAAAATCCCTTACATAACGATGGCAACAACAAATATGTCTAATTTCCTATCCTATTGGTCATGCCTTACCCACTTTTTCATATTTAATTTTAGTTATGTACTCTTTGACCCACAGTAGATATGCATCTATACAATCGTTCGTCATTGAAACGTTCAACAACAAAGCTCCACTATATTTGATGATTTGCAACATCGTATTTTTTCTTGCTTTGCAATTGCTATAATATTTTTAAAAATGTTAACTCTCTTGTTTAGCATTGGAGGATATTGAATGTTTTTTTCATCCCAGGAAGATATTTTTTAAAATTTAAAAATAAGCAGTGTAAAACTGTAAATGTCAAAACTGCCAGGAAAATGATTCTAAAATTAGGAAAAGAAATAAAGATAATATAGGAATTGGATTTTATGTTAGAAACAACACTGAGACCAACTTGTGATCATGACTAATATAAGAAATAGAGTTTGTAGTATGAATATAAATAATACTTGAGGAAACAGAATTCGTTTTATTTCTTTAAATATCTTACTGTGTTAAATTGTGGCCAAGCTTAAGAATTCTGGCTGGGGAATTTTTTCCCTTTCCTTTTTTTCTTTCCTTTCCTTTTCTTCTTTCCTTTCCTTTTCTTTCTTCAGACTGAAATGTTCTTATTACTAATCAACTGAAAAAAAAAAGCAATTCATGCTAACATAGTAAATATTGTGCTCTAAAGCAATTAAGGAGCCACTGTGACATACTGTGTAAACAGAGGAAAATGTCTTTTCCTTCTGATCACTAATAATTTCTCCTTTACATTGAAAATTCTAATACCCTACATTCAATAAAATATGTTTTTTTTCCTAAGAAGGGTATTTTATATCTCTCTATTGATATGACAATCAGTGGCATTTTTTTCTTAGTGTTTCCTTTCATTGATTATCTTCATGCTTAGGAGGACAAAAAAGCATCTGACTTTTTAAGTTTTCAAAGGGGCTACCTTCTGTACAGATTGGGTCCCTACATATATAGCAAGGTAGTTTTTTAGGGAGTGCAATTGAGAACAACATCTGTAAGGTTGGAAGGAAAACAGAGGTGTCAGCCAGTCCTGCAAATTTAGGAGCATGGGACATGACCTGAAATGAGACACAGGAGCTTACCTTTGTATATCAACTTCAACAGACGGAAGCTGCTCCCAGGAAAAGGGCATAATCTTGGGTGTCCTTTGGTTAGGGCTATTTCTGGGGAGGAATTTAATTGTGAGACTTCAACAGCCAATAGGATTTAAAGATATGTTCATTTTATATAATAAATACTTCACTCAAGTGTTTTCTTAGAGTCTGGTCCTGGGATAAGTGTGGGGGATACTGAGATAAGTCAGACACAGTGATGTTTACTCTCAGGGGCAGATACCATAATAGGGGATGACAAGGCTCTGAACAAGGGAGCACAATAGATCTAAATCAGTGATTTCAACCAGGCATAATTTTGTCACTGGGGGGTGGTTAGCAACATCTGGAGACACTCTTGGTTGCCAAAACTTGGTGGGATGCTACTGGCACGCTAAAGAGTAGAGGCCAGGGATAGTGCTAACCGTCTTACGACGCATAAGACAGTCCTCCCAAACAAGATTTATCTGGTCCAAAATGTCAATAGTGCCAAGGTTGAGTAACCCTGACCTAGATGTTTTCAGAGAAGCCTGTATTGGACACCGTGGGATAAAGTAATGGACATATAAATATTAAGGGTTTTTTAGGAAATAGCTCTTGGAAAAGATGATAGGAAGGTGTTCATTGTGTAGAGAAGAAGGAGGGATAGAATTGCAGGTTATCTATACTATAAAGACAAGATGCATGAGACAGACAGGGTGGCTGGAATGCCATGAGCACAAAAGTAGTTCAGGTTAATATTAGAGACAATGTCAAGGCCAGGGAAAAGAATTTGAAGTTTCACTTTAAGTGTTAAGCAAAATCATTGGTTGATGTAAAGCAAACTGGCATGTGCTCTTTAGACCATTCTCACCACACCTGCAGTAGGTGTGTTTGTTGTTCTTCTTGTAGGGCCCCTTACCTCGTTCATCCCCCATCTTGCTCCTGGATAGTGATTGTTATCTCTGCTCTGGGCATGATCTCTCTTTCAGATCTTCTCAGATCTGCCCTTGATAGAAAAGGAAAGAAAATAGTTCAGAGAAATTAAATGTAAGAGAAACTAACCAGTTAACTGTAAGATGGTGTTATAATTATGCTAATCACTAATATACTACACTGAATCAAAGACAATACTCTCTCCTTGAAAACTGGTATGAGGAAAGATAAACAGGTGGGGGGACAAGTAGGTGAAAAAGCTGAAGAGGCACAAACTTTCAGCTGCAAAATAAACAAGTTATGAATGTGACATGAACAGCATGGGGAATATAGTCTATAATTATGTAACATTCTTTGTATGGTGACAATGGTAACCAGACTTATTATCATGGTGGTCATTTTGAAATGTACAGAAATATCAAATCACTATGTTGTATAATAGGAACTCACAATGTTGTAGGTCAGTTACACTTCAAAAATACACAAAAAAGAAACTCATAGAAAAAGAGATGAGATTTGTGGTTACCAGAGGTGGTGGGTTGGGGGAGGAGGAGTTGGATGAAGGTCATCAAAGGTACAAGCTTCCAGTCACAAGATAAATAAGTACTAGGGATGAACTGTATAACATGATCAGTGTGATTAACACTGCTGTGCGTTATATATGAAAGTTGCTAAGAGAGTAAACCCTAAGAGTTCTCATCACAAAGAAAAACAAAGTTGGTATGAGGACTCACATTCTGACAAACTAAATTGTCCTTCCCCATCCCTCTTATGTTTTATTCTTTGCTATTTGAAATTGCACAATTTTTCAAATCCCACTTAAATAAATCAGTGCAGGTGAACTGTTACTATTTTAAATGGATAACTATCATTATACCTCTGAAGCAGAATGTGTTGCTTCATTATCAATGGTAAAATATCTTAAAAAGGTATTGTTCTCTGGCATGTAGGTCAACTTCAGAATTTCCATCAGGAAACTGAAGAAGGGTTTGAATCTAATGCAGCACTGAAATTCATTCAATCAATTTGTGTGTCAAGTTTCTTGAAATATTTACAAATTTGTAAAACCTTCTGTTAATAATACATATCATCCTCTTAAAAATCTACATTCCAGGACCACTCTAAAGACTTCATAGACCATAGTTAACCTTACTTTTGGATATCCCATTCCACATCAAATATATGCAACAGTATATCAAATACATTAAATTACAACCATGTTTAATGATAATATTTTTGCTGTGAATATTTGAATAATATTAAAATGTTACTTACAAAATGGTTTGCCTGTGTGGAGTGCAAATATAATGCCTACTTAAAATTTCTTTTGAAGTAAAAATATTTCAGCAATAAAGTATGTCTACAAGGTAGAATTTTAGCAATATTAAATATCGTCATTTTGTTAAATTAATAGTGTTACTTTTAAGGCAATTTATTAATTTTGCTTTTGTCACTTTATTTAAACATTTTTAAACTAACTCATAATTTTCTTTTTGACTCAAGTATTTTCACAGTCCCTTGGAAAGCTCATGGGAATCAGGTGCCTGTATGTGTGAGGGGACCGTAAACCTTCACATATAAAGTAGCCCCTACGTACCCTCTGCTATGAAAATCCACCTACAGGAATTAATATGAAAGAATCAATAAAAATGAGCATCACAATTTATCTATAAATATAATTATTGTAGAATATTGTTTATAATAGCAAAATAATATTCTAATGAGATGTTTAATGCTTAAATTCGTATTTACAATAGAACATACAGGTGTTGAATGTGATTATTGTCAAATTTGATTTCTTATGGAATAGTGGAAAATAGTAATGTTAAGTTTTAAAACATAATTGGTGGAAAGTATCCATACCCTGACTCCTTTTATAACATAAGTATAAATATAACAAGTCTAAAGAATAAGTACTGACATGTATAAAAATGGTATTTTCTTCTGGTCAGAGATTTTTGTGATTTTCATTTTCTTCATTTTTATTATCCTATTTTCTGCCTTTCCTATGAGCATGTGTTACTTTTTTTTTTTTAACAATCTTTTACAATATTTATTCAACATATGCACTGCACTGTGCTAGCCCCCAGGAGGGACACAGATGTTCTGGCAACTTACTTATGGCCAAGTGAGGAGACAGACATGCACATGTGGAAATGTCATACAGCCTTTTGTTGAGGTTGAGCATGAGCCAAGTTCTATGAGTCTACGTATGAAAAACGAAAACAATCACAGTTTAAACTAGTAAAACATACACAGAAAAATACTAAATTGATATAAAATATAGCCCACTTGCCACTCAATGTCTTCTAAAGCTAGTATTGTACAATATTAGTAATGCTTACTATTTGTTCCTTGATATTTATGCCATTTTTTAATGAAAGTTTTCAAATCACAAAAAGCACCCACCCACTAACCACTGAATAAAACATAATAATTAAAAACAAATAAACTAGAAAACTAAGAACAAGCCTACTGGGTTTCAGTTACACGTTTCCAATAATAGTCTCAAGCTGTTAGACTGCATATGCTATATAAAAGTTGCACTTTTTCTTTCTTTTTAAATTTGAAAACAACTACATTATAAAATTGCTGTTTATTATATACTCTTAGTTATTAAACTTTTTGCCTTGTTATAATCTCCTAATTAAAACCGCTCATGACTTCAGTTTATGAACTTATGTTCCTTACTGAAAAGTTCACACTTCCCTTCAGGAATGTGAGGCAAATAAGATTCTACAAATGAACTATGCAACATTTTTCTTTATGGATTTCTTCTTTAGTAATTTGCCAAGGCATAGTTGTGGGGGTGGTCCACCATACTGGGGAAGAAAATTTTATCATTGACATCATTTAGAATTGATAAACATGGTGATAGCAAAAAGCAAACTGAAATTAGTAGGTGTATGAATTCTTTTATATGATCTACAGACTACTCCCCTCTACCCTACCATAGCTGTTCATAGATCAGACCTCTCTTACCTCATGCCTATTGTGTGCTTCTATGCTTGCTCAAAATATGTATGAATTTCAAAATGCACAAGTAAAAATGTTACATGTTAACTATACAATGATACATAAGGTTGTTAAGCTTTCTTGGGAAGCTAAATTTAAGACCTGTAGAATAATTGAGTCAAGGACCAATTTAATAATTCATGAATTAAGATTTATGATGCAAATGTAATTTAGCCTTAGAATCCTACTGGTCTGAGACAGTTCTGCCATCTAACAAGTATTTGCTGGGCATTCACTTTGTTAGTTTAGAAACACAAGTCACATTATGATAGTCATGGCCAGTGCTCTCAGAGAAGCTTTTACAGTGAGATAAGTAGATTAAAGGAGAGAAAGCCCAACGGTTTTGAGGGTTGTTTATGAGAAATATTTGGGAACACAGTTTTAAATGAGGATAATGCCAAGAAAAGAAGAATTGCATTTTAAGCTTTGGTGAGAATGACTAACTTAGTGTTGGAAATATAAGAGATGACACTAAATGGTGAATAATCCAAATTTTACTAATTCAGTGCTCAACAATGTATTTTTACTGATGTTTAGCATAATTGTACATAATGAATTCCTGCCACAAAATAATTTACACAAAATAATGAGGCTGTGGAAAGCTAGAAGTAATTTTCTAAGTTATATTCCATATATAAGAATTAGTTTCTTTTTTCTTTCTGGGAATAGCTGTTTTTAAAACAGACACAATATAACAATCTGAGCATTCATTTTGTTGATTTGTATTCTCATTGTCTTTATGGTTCACATTTCCCTGAGGCCACAAAAGTACTTTGTTTGAAAAGATTTCTTTCCATTTTCTGCTTGATAAATGTAAACAGTGATGGTGCTAAGGACTTAATTAGTCAGAATAGGTGACTTAAAAAACATTTGAGCAAGCTTTGCAATTTAGATGATCTGAATGTTTATACAGCAGAATGAACTTTCTCCTAGGTGGGACAAAAATAAAATTGACAAGTTCACTGTAATGGCTTATTAATTGAAAGTAATAAGACAGCATTAAAAATAGAGTTATCTGCTATAAACACAAATTTAGTGAAACAACTACTGGAGGTAAAAAGCATCTACCAAATGTTCACTTTCCCTGCACCATGTGGCATGATGGCCATTTACAATTTTTTAAACTTACTTTTTAAACTACCAGGCATATAGTCCACATTTTCAAATCTCTATTAATTTTAGGTTTGAATTAAAATGTATATCACTAGGATGATTATATCCAAATAAGGAACAATGTGACGTGCTTTTGAAAGCTGCTTTATTTGGAAAATGCCTTCCACATGCACATAAACACATAGAGTGTCCCAATTTGGAGATCCTTTTTAAAGCAACTACTTCTAGAGACTAACAGTAACAAAGTTACATCCAGGGCGGAAAAGCTCTAGTGAGTTCTGAGAATGCTATTTGGTAATAATGTGGTCTATTTTTAACATAATAGACAAATACATTTTCACAAAATGGCTTACCAGGGATTATTCATGGGCAAATTAAATACATCAAAGTATAGTTTTAAAATATTCCATATCTGTATTAGTTTTCTATTGGTATGTAAAAAAACGAGCACAAACATACAGCTTTAAACAACCCACATTTATTTCCTTCCTCACTGCTTCTGCGGGTCAGGAGCCCAGGTGCAGCATGGCTGGGTGTTCAGCAAGGCCGTAGGGCCAGCGCTGGCCTTGTGGGCTGTCAGAATGAGGGCCTCACTTTCTTCTGGCTATCAGCTGGAAGCTTCTCTCATTCCTCCGCCAGGTGGATCTCTTTCTAGGTACCTCAAAACATGTCAGCAAGCTTCTTCAAAGACAGGAAGGGAGAGTCTGCCTATCACAAAACATTTTCTTCTTTTTCATTTAAATATGAAGAATGTATCGTTTAAGTGGAAACTGTGTCCCTAGCATATGACGTAACTCTCAGGAAATATCTAAACCACTGGATCCATTTGGGATCTCTTGAGATTCTCTACTAAGCAAGAATCGGCAATGGTGTTCCTGAAGGAGCATGAAGATACTAGACATGGTGGGGGGTGGCTGTAGCAGAAGATAATTATGTTTATTATCTAATTAAAGTTTGAAAACACAGTGGATATGTCTATGATATTGTGGTAGACACAACTGCTTTTCTAAAGATATTTCTAATCCTGTCTTTTACCACTTTCCTCTATATTACCTAGAGAGCCAAATTCTCACTTTCCCAGTCTCTCTTGCAGCTAGTTGGGGCCAAATTACTCAGTTTTAGAACATAATAAATAAGCAGGTAAGTTTTGGGATGGAGGTGCTTTGGGGAAAAATTCTTCATTTTTTGATTAAAGCAAAGCCATGTCTGGTATATCCCTTCTGTCTTTTCTAGCTTAAAGGCAAAAACCATCTTGCAACTTTGCTGAATATTTAAGATAATCATAGAAATATCAGTAGGAATGCCACTGAGCGGTTGAAAGGATAGCAATAACTTTTTACATCTATGGTGCTGGGTTTTCTGTTTCTTGCAGCTAGGTGAAATCTTAACTAATAGAGGAATTTATACTGTAAACTACAGAAATAACACTAGGCAAAGATAGCACTGAAAGAACCATGGATTAAAATAATTGATAAACACTGACCTTTAAATTATTAAAGAGGTCTATTATACATTTTCCCAGTAGGTGTCTTCTGTTAAGACTTTTCCAGTGCTCCTTAAAGTTTGATGAATATTTGTATCACCTGGGGATCTTCGCAAATCACACATTCTGATTCTGTAGGACTGGCACAGGGACTGACAATTCTGCATTTCTCACAAGCTCTGAGGGGCTGTCAATACTACAGGTCCACAGAATATACCTTGAGTAGCAGGTTCAACAGCCCTCATTTTTCCTGCTATCTATTTTCTATTCATAATAACAAAAAAACTACTATCCATCTCATGGAGGACAGGAGCTTGGCCTGTTTAATTCAATGCTGTATCCTCATTGTCCACAATGTTTTCTTCTATGTAATGAATGCTGAATAAATGCTTGTTTAAGGGATAAATGTGGATAGTCTATACAAAAATGAGTTGTTGCCTTATTGGGCATAAAAGCTTAGTAATAATGGGTTCAAGAGGTAGTGGGAGCTGACTGAGGGGAAGGTCTGTGTGTGGAAAAGCTCTATGTAGATATTTAGGAGAAATATGTGGAGGGAAATTAGGATTAACAGAGTGTTTTGAAGGTGAGAAGTTACAGCATGTCTGTGCTCTGATGGGAATGATCCTGTACAGAAGAAAACTGATGTTACAGAAGTAAAAGAGAAACTTGCTACAATATGTCAGTGCCATGTTGAAGAGACTAGACAGGTTGCAGCAGACAGAAAAGTTTTCTTAGAAGCAGACATAGTTCATTCATAGAAACTGAAGTGGAAAAGAAACATGTGCATACAGAAGCAAATACTTTGTAGTCACTGGACAATGTTTAAATTCTCTCTTACTTTCTTCAGTTTTGTCTGTGAATTGATATATGGCCAGCTGTTTAGAGGAAAGAGAGGGACAGAAGAGATTTTTAATAAGGAGATAATATAAGAGTTAAAATTAAGACTAAATAGGCAGAAAAGGATCTACAGGAAAATGCAATATGTATTTTTTCCCACTATATTATCATCATTTATTATTGCTTAGTTTTCATGTATGTTTTGTCTTGTATGAATGAGTATCAAATTCAGACAGGTCATAATTTGAATGGCCAATATCTGACTTTGCATTATTTATGAACAAATCAATTGTAGTATGGCATATTGTTCATTATTATATTTAAATTTTTCTTTTGCAAAATTTTGTCACATTCTAACAAGTTTTGTGTATGTTAATTATAGTACTTAACAGAGTGATTTGAGTATCATAGGATAAAGATATATTATATATTAAAAGTGCATTCAGTATAAAATTACTCCTTCCCTATACCATTCAGTTCATATTCTTTCCCTATACCATACCGTTGGTCATAAGCTTTATGTCACAGTTTTCAGTTATATACTGTATTAGCTTGCTTGGGCTGCCATGACAAATACCACAGACTAGGTGGCTTAAACAACTGAAATTTATTTTCTTGCAATTTTGGAGGCTGGAGTCTGACCTAAAGGTTTGATTTCTTCTGAGGCCCCTCTCTTTGACTTGTAGATGGCTGTCTTCTCGCTTGGTCTTTACATGGTCTTTCCTGTGTGTGTGTCTCTGTCCTAATCTCCCTTTCTTATAAGGGCACCAGGCATATTGGATTAGGGCCCGCTTTAATAACCTCATTTTAACTTACTCTTAAAAAAAAAAATCCTATCTCCAAATACAGTCACATTCTGAGGTGTTGGGGATTCCATATTAAATATATGAGTTTGAGGGGGGACTCAATTCAGCTTATAACACATATCTAAGGATTATAAGGCACTGTTTGGTATTGCATAAACCACATAGCTACAAAGATACTAAAGACTCAGTGCATGAATAAGAGAGTCTTTTTCCAAAACAGGATAAATAGACCATTTAAAATGCAAGTATAACATGGTTCTCCTTCAATAAACATATAATCTGTTCTTCAGGTGTTGTAAGAGAGCACAAATGACTGTTGCCATTGTTAATGAATAAATAAATGTCTGTGCCCCCTAAATAAATGGTCAAACAAACACAAAGTAAGTATTTTATTAATGTGTTTTTTCATTTACAATAACTTTAAACCCAACAGTGGTCACTATACCCAAATTCAAAGCAAACTTAATAGCTGAATTTGAGCATAGCAGTATGTAACTCACAAAGGCTAACTTTGTTTTAAAGGAACTGAATGGAGAACCACAGTGGTGGGGGTACTTGGTGTTTCTCCAATATGGCACAAGTCTTTCCCAAGAAAGACTTTATGGCACAATATGGCTTTCCCAAGTCTTCACTGGCGTTCAGACAGGAAGTAGTGGATTTCAATTATAAAAAGAAAAGTTGGTCATTAAAAATACCTATTGACTGTCATAGTTTTGAAATTGAATAATACCTTTTTCTACAAATTATTTATAAAAATAATTAATTTCAGTATTCTCAAGTGTTTTCAACATAGCCAAGATGCCAAATGACCTTGGTCTTTTATCTCTAAATACCTCCAGATTCATTAATCAGAAAAATTAATGAAAACTAATCCAGCTAAATACTCTCAGTTTTAAAGATACCTTTGGCTTAATACATATTTATTAAACTACAATTCATCAAAATATATCGATCATATACAAAGCAATATGCTGACATTTAGGAAGTCAAGATTTGCATACTTGGAAGACAGAAATCTGCGGACAGAAGGTGGGACTGAGACACCTTCAGATAAGCTAGAAACCTCAAAATGAAGCTAGACAAAATATATGATGCATGTGTGTAGAGAGAGGAAAAGTTACAGAAGATGTTCAAGGTGTAATTAGTATATTCTTCTTCCTGAGCTACAGAATGTATGTAGGAGGAAATATGAGACAAAGAAGGGTTGGGAATGAACAGCCTTTACTGATTTTCTAACGTCTTATCTAAAAAAAAAAAAAATCCATTTTAAAAAAATAGATATAGGATTTTAGGAGAGCAGGTAAGTGTCCATGTTAGTAACAGTAATAATAATAAAAAAGAAATACATTGCAAAATGTATACAAGATGAGGTAAATTTGAATTAAAATTTAAAATGTGTATTTCTAGTAGCTCAGTATTTCTACTTGTCAGCATTTACATTAAGGGAAATACTCAACAAGTTCAAGGAAACATAATATAAAAATGTCCAGGGCAGTAGCATTTGCAACACCAAAAACAACATATAAATACTTAATGCCCACCAGTAGGAATAGATAAATAAATAAGCTTTGATTAATCCATACAATGGAATACTATGCAAATTTGTGTAGCTCTATGAGTATAATGAAAACATTACTAAGATGCACTGTTAAATTAAAAAAAAAATCATTAATAAAAAGACAAGCCATTACCCAATTAGTTACTAAGCATTTATTATATATTATTCACTATTTGGTTTATGTTTTTACTATTGGAGAATTTTAAGAATTTTTAAACTAGAAAGAATTTATCATACTAATATTTGGGCTTAAAACTATACAGAAAATTTTGCTCAGCTTAGGTTTTATTCCTAAGGTTTTATTCTTATTTATTTTTTATATTTCTTTACTTTCTGACTTTTCATTATACCCTTTATGTAGTAGATGATGAAAATTCTTGGGAGTCCTTTTCTCCATCTGAAGTACCTTTCATGCCCTATTCAGTAGAAATGATCAGCCAAAAACATAGATAAAGAGATACATCTTTAATCTTACAAGCTGTCTCCTTGCACAGGATCAGGAAAATGATTTTTCTTTTAACAGTTGTCAGCATGCTTGACATCTGTCACAAAGGCTTAGGCTCTATTTTTATTTTTCCTATTGAAATCATGCTCCAACACCTGCCCCTTTGATACTTTTAGACTGATGCTGTGAAGAACTGAGATCTTTTCAGTCAAAGAACTCACCATATTCCCTTTCTTGTTGGTTCAAAAATAAGATTAAAAATAAAGCTTATTTTCAATAAGATAGATGTGCAGAAATATTTGAATTAAATAAAAATACTTTATTATGCAATGAACAACATTTCCTTAAAAAAGATATAGCTGATCTTAACATATGCAGTCTTCTCAAAAGTTTTAAATAACATATTCAAAATTATCTTCTATATTTATCGGAACACCATTGGTAGTACTTTGCATAAAAATAGGTATGTATTTGTCGATTGTTTCTGAGTAAAACCTAATGACAAATGTTACAACAACCATATACACAAATGTATTGAAAGTTTACAATAAGTATGTGAATTATAAAGTGGTATTTTGTACTATCTGAAAAAAAGTTATTGTTTTATATGACATGGCAGGAAGTGTAAGGAATTTGAGTGTCAGCATGACAAAAAGGATGACAGTATTAAAGGTCAAATATATTAGCTTCCACTTCTTGCCACAAAATTGCCAAAATAATATCCCCTAGTAAAGGAATCATTACACATGACACTGCTATTCTGCCCTGAAAAATAACAGAATAAATGCTGCATAGTGACATCAGAAAAATGATAATGTAAGCAGCTCCAAACTCTCATTTTTCCACAGAAATACTTTTTTTAAAGGCAGAATCTGTCAGAACCAACCTTATTAGGACTCTGGAAATCAGTCAGAGATTTATAGCAACCCAGAAAACACTGAATCAAAAAAAAAGCAACTTGAAGAGAGCAGGGAAGTTGTGGATATTTTCACTTCCACTTGCTCCCTCCAATTCCCAGTGTGGTAGCAAGTCTTGAAATGGCTACAGAGTGTGTTCCCAGTAGGGAGCCCTGATCTCTGGTTTTGAAGGGAGCATAACAAATCTTATAAATTACTGTAAATGTCTGTACTAACCTGTCTGAAAGCTACCTGAAGGACTAATGCAAGGTGCTCAACTTTGTTTTGTTCAATTTAGAATTCAGGCCAGCAGTGGCAGGCATTGCTTAGTAAAGGCTGACAGGGAAACTTACAACCCACAGATTTTTAGGATTAAGATAAAAACTAGACAAACTAAGGCCTGAGAGAAAAAGCTGCTAGGACACCAATAAGCAGACCAACATAAAAATTATGGAGGCCCCAGAAGAAAAACAGAGAAAAAGACACAAAAATATTTGAAGAAATGTCTACCAAACATGTCCCACATTTGATGAAATACGTAAATGTACAAATATAAGATTATCAGTGAACTCCAAGTAGGATAAAGTCAGAGATCCATACCGAGAGAAATTAAAATCAAATTGTTAAAAGCCATAACAAAGTGAGAATCTTGAAAGAATGTATAAAAAATTAAGAGCCAATTTCTCATCAGAAATCATGGAGGCCAGAATGCTATAGGATGACATATTTAAGGTACTTACAGAAAAAAAATTCACCCAATAATTCTATATCTGGCAAAATGCCCTTCATAAATTAAGGATAAACTAACATTTCCAGATAAACAAAAGCTGAGGCAGTTCATTTCCACCTGATAAGAACCTTGAACGAAATCCTTCTAGTTGAAATAAAATGACACTGGACAGTCACTTAAAGCTATATAAAGAAATAAAGATCTCTGGTAAAGGTAAATGCATGATCAAATATAAAAGCCATTATTATTATTATTTTGGTTTTTAATTTCATTTTATTTCCAACATGATTTAAAAAAGCAAATACATAAAATATAATTAAAAGTCAATGTTATTTGGGCATGAAATCTATAAAATTTAATTAGTGACAACAATAAGATGAGGATGATGAGGCTGCAGAGGAGCAGAGTGTTACATGTGATTGTAATTAAGTTTGTATACACCAAATTAGACTGTTATAAATTTAGTATGTTAAATATAACCTCCATGATAATAATCAAGAAAACACCTAAAGAATATACATGAAAGGAAATGAGATGGGAATTAAAATGATTCACAATATAAGTTAACTAAACACAGAAGCAAGTAGTAATACAGGGAATGAAGGATAAAAATGTATAAAGCATACAGAAACAAATAGTAAAGTGGCAGACAAATCCCTCCTCATCAGTAATTACTTTAAGTGTAAATTATTTAAATTGTCCAGTCAAAAGTCAAAGATTGGCAGAATGGATTAGAAAAATAAGAGATAACTATATGTTTTCTACAAGAGACTCAGTTTAGATCAAAGATATAAACAGCTTGAAAGTGAAAAAAATGAGAAAAGATATTCCATGCAAATAGTTACCAAAAGATAGCTGAGTGTGTTAATATTAGAATTTAAGACAAAAATTGTTTCAAGAGAAAGACATTATATAGTAATAAAAAGTTTAATTCATTAAGAAGATATAATTATATGCAACCAATCTACAGAGTCCCAAGTATATGAAACAAACATTTACAGAATTGAAGAATGAAACAGACAGTTTTACAATAATAGTTGTAGACTTTGATAACTCACTTTCACATGTTATGGTCCCATATGTAGAAAATCTTAAAGAACGCACAAGAACTACCAGAATTATTAAATGAATTCAGCAATTTTCAGGATACATGATCAACACAGACATGTTAGATGTGTTTCTATTCACCAGCACTGAATAATCCATAAAGTACATTAAGAAAGCAATTTCACTTACAATGGCATCTAAGAGAATAAAGAACCTAGGAACAAACTTAACCGAAGAGGTAAAGACCTGTACACTGAAACACTGCAGACAACAAAACTTAAAAATACGCTAAAGATCTAAATAAATGGAAAGATATTCCATGTTCATGGACTGGATGACTGAATATTGTTAAGACGTCAGTACTATCCAAAGTGACTTACAGATTTGACCCATCCCTTTCAAAATTCAAACATTATCTTTCGTAGAAATGTATCCTCAAATTTATATGGAATTTCAAGGGACCCCAAATAACTGAAATGACCCTGAAAAGAGGAAATTTTTGGTGATTCACACTCCCTGAATTCAAAACTTAATACAAAACTACAGTAATTGAAACAATGTGATATTGACTTAGGAGAGACATATAGATTGACTGAAATGTATTGAGAGTTCAGAAGTAAACCCATATCTCTATGGCTAATTGATTTTTGACATGGGTGCCTAATCCATTCAATAGGGAAATAATAGTCTCTTCAACAGATGGTGCTGGAACAACACTTGGATAGTCTCATACAAAAGAATGAAGTTGGACCTGACACTATTTACAAAGATTAACTCAAAATGGATCGATGACGTAAAATTAAGAGCTAAAACCATTACACTTTTAGAGAAAAACAAAGGGGTTAATCTTCATGACCTTGGATTTGCAATGGATTTTTAAATGCTACCCCAGAAGAATGAGAAACACAAGAAAAAACATAGATTTCAAATAAAATGTGAGCAACACGCTTAAATAGACGTTTCTCCAAAGATGACCTACAAATAGTCAATCAGCACATGAACAGATGGTCAACATCATTAGCCGTTAGAGAAATGCAAATCAAAACCACAGTGAGACACCATTTCACATTCATTGGGATAGCTATACATTTTAAAATGTAAATAACATGTGTTGGCAAAAATGTGAGGAAACTGGAACCCTTGTGCATTGCTAGTGGAAATGAAAAGTATTGTAGCCACTTGGAAAACAGTTTGGCAGTTCTTCAAAAAGCTCTCCACAGAATTACCATTTGCCCCAGCAATTACAATTCTCTCTATATAACTGAAATAATTCCAGCAGGACTCAAACAGACACTTTGTAATTCAATGTTCATGCAGCATTATTCAAAATAATCAAAAGATGAAAGTAACCCAAATGTCCATTAACAAGTGAGTTGTTAAACAAAATGTGGTATATACATACAATGTAGTATTATTTAGCCATAAAAAAGAATGAAACTCCAATATAGGCACAACATCCATGTTGTGCCTTAAAAATCTAATGCTAAGTGAAATAAGTCAAGCACGAAGGACAAATATTGTGATCCCACTTACACAAAATACCTGGAATACATAAATTAATAGAAACAGAAAGTAGATTAGCAGTTGCCAGGAGATGGGAAGAGGGAGAGAAAAGGAATTATTACTTACTCATTACAGAGATTCTGTGTGGGGCAATGAAAAACTTGTGGAAATAGATTGTAGGATTATTGTGCAATATTGTGAATGTAATTATGCCATTGAATTATATATATATATAAACATATAATTATATATATACATATATAAAATGGTTAAATGACAAATTTTATGTTATATATATGTTAGCATAATAAAAATGTACTGAAATACCTACTTAAAATTATGTCACGCCTTATATTTTAGGTTTTACTTTTTTAAGGTATCACATAATAGAACTGAGTTTTTCTTTTGGTGAACAGTTCTCTGTAATTTTCTATTACTGTGTAACAAATTACCACACACTTTGTGGCTTAAAAATTACACACATTTATCATTTGACAGTTTCTGAGGGTTAAGAATCTAATTTAGTTGTATCCCTTTTCAAGGTCTCACAAGGCTGCAATCAAGGTGTTGGCCAGAGCTAGGGACTTATCTGAAGACCTAACTGGGGGAAGATCTACTTTTAAGCTTATGTGGTTGCTGGCAGAATTTCTGTTCCTGAAGGAACAGAGGACTGTTAGTTCCTGCACTGAGGACCTTAGTTCCTAGCTGGCTATTTCCTGAAGACTAACTTCATTTTATTGCTGGATGGACTTCACCAACATGTCAGCTTGCTTCAAAAGTCAGCAAGGGAAAGAGCATGCTATCAAGACAGAGTCTCAATCTTATAAAACCTAGTCATGCAAGCAACATCCCACACATTTGCTGTATTCTACTGGTTAGAAGTAACTTATTAGACCATTTCCCATTCAAGGAAAGAGGACTGATTACACAAGGGTGTGATTCCTGGGAGCTGAGGTCATTGGCAACCATTTTCATGACTGTTTGCCACCAGTTCTATGAAGTTTAACAAATATAGATTTGTTTAACCACCACAACAAATGATACAAAAAGTTCCATTGTCTCCCCTAAATTCCTGCAAATTCTGTTAAGAGTTGCAGCCATCACCATACTCAATCCCTGGTAACTACTGATCTGTTTTCTATTACTGGAGTTTTGTCTTTTAAAAATGTCAAAATATATATGGAATCATAGAATACAGAACTTTTTGAGACAGGCTTCTATAATTCACATAATGCCTTTGATATTTACCCAAAGAATTTAATATATAAATAGTTTGTCCCTTTTATTTGCTGAGTATTATTCCAGTGCATGGATATGACACTATTTGTTATTCCATTTACCTGCTGAAAGGCATATGGGTAGTTTCCAGCTTTTGACTATCATATATAAATGTGATGTAAACATTTTTGAGATGGGTTTGTGTGATATAAATGCGCATTTTTCCCACTTTTTGATTTTTGGTTTGGCCATAAAAATTGCTTTGGACAACTGATGTAAGCAGATGCCATATGAACACAAACTTGATTTGTGTGCATTCATTTGGGCTATATATTCTATGTCCCTGCATTTAGACAAAAAGAAGAACATGTCTCAGGTTGTTTCTGGTCAAAGGAGGATGGGAGACTGTTGTAGAAGACCTGAACTCAACTTTTTTGACTGTAGACAAATCTACCCTAAGTCATTCAAAACCCTGACTATCCAATCAGTCAATAGGAAAGCAAGAAATTAGTGAAGATAATTGTATACTACTCAGTTTGTGGGCTGATTTCTAATGCAGCATTATTGGAGCAATAACTGACTAATCCTATGAATAAATAGAAATTTTATTAATAAATATAAATGCCTAAAAGAAAGCTCCTTTATAATAAAATATCTATTTCAGTACATAAATACGCAGGCATGAGTGTACAATACGAACAGATGTAGATGGATACAGATACGTTGTGCTGGCAACTCCAGTGGAAAAATCTTGGTAAAATTTCAAAATAACCACGATAAACAATGTCATATAATTTTCCCTCAATACTTATATCCTGAAAAGAAGATTAGTGTATTTGAAGTTATCTACAGATATTTTTCATTCATATATGAAAGAGTTAAGTCTTGGGTTCAGATAAGTTATAGACAGGTTTATCACCCACACGTCTTGTAGGCGACTTGAAAGTCCTGTGACATGGTGCTTACCTATGTAAGATAGCTTTAATGCATACTAAGACATTTAGCATCCTTGTTCCCTGGTTACTGAATATAAGAAGAACTCACAACTATTCTGAGAAGTAAAAACATTTCCACAAATTTTGAAAATGTCTTTCTAGTGGACAGTCAAAACACACACACACACACACACACACACACACACACACACACACATACCACTGATTTAAATGTATAGCAAACAGAACAACTCAGCCACTCGAAAAGAATCTGGAAATATTTACAACTGTATAGAAAGGCGTATTTCTATGATGAGGGGAAAACTCAGATTTTCAAATATTTGCAAAATGGAGTCCCTAAACAAAATAGAATACCCTCAGAGGATCCTGCATACTCGTGGCTACTGTAAGTATAAAAGAAAAATGAATCAATGAATTCAAATCCAAATACGAGAAAGATAGCAAAGAAAACAGGAATTAATTGGAAATGCTGTTAATTATCAGTTCAGCTACACAGAACCACGAAACCCTCCTGTTACTTTTATATATTTATATCTCAAAGAGGAAGCTTCATAAAGAAGTGATTGTGTTCCCTGAAATAATTTCAATACTAGATTCATATTGATAATTATATCATAAATCCAAACAACTATCTTAGCAAATGCTCTGATGTTAATTAAAATATACTTAATGGCTATATCCCAACCCTCAGCAGTGTTGACAGAGCCACTTTTCCACGCAGTTAGAAGAAATAGGGTAATAGAATTTCACTGTAGTCTGTGACTGAAGATACATACGAGGTAAGAGAAGTAGGGGATTTCAGAAAATAAATATGGAAGAGGAAGAAAACTGTAAAATACTTCTTAATTCAGGTTAATTGTTTACACTGCTGAAATACCCCTGGTTAAATAGACACTTACGCATACACAGATCCTTATTCTAAGCGGTGAGAGGTCCCATTTAAATTTAATTTAGTCCAGGTAAGAGAGCCAGGAATAATGTTATTTTAGATAGAGGGTGACAGGGAATTCTAAGTATATTTATTAATAGTCTTTCCCTCAATTTTGAAGTCTTTTTTCTACAAATTAGCAGCTGTAAATTTAGATTGCATCTTACAAACTGTGGTTTCTTATATTAGATAAAATACAGTAGTGTGTCAATCTTTTCTAATTTAAATAGCCTATTTTAGGTACCTCTTAGGTAAAAATCCATTTTTTCTGAAATAGTTTTTCACTCTCTAAAGGGACATTTGGTTTACTCAGGGTATGCATGAAACTACAGTGCAAAGAGTAGGGACTACTTGGGACCCACATAAAAAGGATCATTTCCCACTTTGCCCTCTGGTTTTCACATCTGCGCCTTGCTCAGGTTCCCACATTGCTTGTTGGCATCTCCTACTGAACTCTCAAGTGTGAGACATGCAAAGCTGCCTTTACCTTTCAGCCCTATTCTCCACGGAAGCTGTGGGGCAGCTAGTCCCCCAGCGAGTCTCTGCAGTCTGGCACCTCACCCTCTGCCACACAGACTCCCTGGCATGGTGCTGGATCTCAGCTCCACTATCATTCATTCCCTGGGGCTTGGGGAACATATGCAGAACTTCCATGCTACAATGTGAAATAAAAGAGGTCCAGGAGGGCTAATTCACGCCTTTTCACTATTGACTTACTCTGTGACGCCAGCGTACTTCTCTGTTTAATCTATGCTATATTGATACGAATCTACCCGGTGCAGCCCCGTCCTCCCAGGGTTACAGACTGGCAGCTAGCACAAAACCTTGTCCCTTCTTTTTTCACTTCTCCCACAAACATTTTTTCTGTATGTGTGTGTGTATATATATTTATTTATTTTAATTTAAGTATAGTCAATTTACAATGTGTCAATTTCTGCTGTATAGCATAATGCTTCAGTCATACATGAATATACATTTTTTTTTCATATTCTTTTTCACTGTAAGTTACTACAAGATACTAAATATAGTTCCCTTTGTTATACAGTATGAAGTTGTTCTTTATCTATTTTATATATATTAGTTAGTATCTGCAAAACTTGAACTCCCAATTTATACCCCCCCCCCCCATCCTGGTAACCATAAGTTTGTTTTCTGTGTCTTCCCACAAACGTTTTTGATAAAACCACTCTGGTGCCAAGAGATGAAGTAGAAAAGTAGCTTTAGTGAAAAAAATATCTTTTATGATCGCGTCTAGGAAAAAGAAATCTACCAGAAAGATTTGAAGATTACTTTTACCTCTATTTTAGAGATGGATACATCCTACTGTCAGAGATCAGTGCCCTATAAAATTAAATCAAGTAATTAATTTTTTATTCTAAGGCCTCTCTCGCCAAGGGACTTTATGATAATTTCCTTTTCTGTAAAGTAACCTGCTCAGAAAACATCCTACTCAAGCACAGTCAAAGAACGAATTTCCTAGGCCCCATATTTATAATTTAGTTAAAAAATATGCAATATATTATACGATCTGTATATTTTCAGTCTTTTGTCAGTTTTGTTAGTATAAATCAGCATTCTCCAAGACTCTCAGAGACTCTAACAAGAAAGAATTTATGAAACTACAAGTCTGGGATCAAAAGTGACACTATAATGAATTCATGAAGGCAATATGACTCTTTGAGGATATATCTGAATAGCTATTCAGATTTCTACAAGTACCATCTCCCTATTTGCCTACAAAATTTAATTAGTCTTTTGCAACCAAATTCTCACAAATATTTCTTATCTCTACCACAAAGCTTGCCTCAAATTCCCCATCTAAAATAGTCTTAAATAGGTTTAAGCAAATAAGAATTTAGGCTAAGGGTTAAAAGCCTCTTACGATGTTAGACCAATTGTTAAAAAACAAACAAAAAATGACCAAAGCATACAGTTGTCCACAATAAGTAATTCAATTTTCATAACCTAAAAAAGTATTAAGAATTATTTTAAAAAGCAAGTTACTGTTAAGGTAATTTATAAGTTGCTATAACATACTTTGTTTATAAAATTCAACCATGACATCAATATAAACTAAATATTATGAGATAAATATTAATTAGCTTGATACTTTGAGACAAATATTAGCTAAATTTTATTTGTCTTTTATTCAATGACCTGCAGAAATTTCCACGACTTCTGGAATTTTCAAGTCATTCCGTAATTTCTGGACTTTTCAAGAAAACACATGGTTTTTTTCACTTGGTCATCCTGGATTTTAACCCTTGGCCTCAATGAAATTATTACCCAGATTTTTTCCTATCCTGCTACTCTCTTTGCTCCACATCAATTCAGATGTGCCCTTTTTTTGATTTCCACTGGGTGATGGTGGTAACGGGTAATTTACAAGGCACGTGTATGGAACAGGGTTTACTGCAAAGTTGTGTACAGAGAGGAAATGTATAGTGTAGAAAAGTGAACTATAAAAAATTATTATCTATCAATGCTTATAAATATTCCTTGATCACCTTGTTCCTTCAAAACAGTCGGAAATTCTCATTGATTGTCGCTATGGACTGAATGTTTGTGTCCCCCCCAAATCCAAATTCGTATGTTTAAGGCCTAATCCCAAATGTGATGATTTGTGGAGATAGTGCCTTTGGCAGCTACTTCGGGTTAGATTAGGTCTTGAGGGTGCAATTTTCATGATGGGATTAATGCCCTTATAAAATGAGAAAGAGACAGGAGATATCTCTATCTCTGTCTGTCTGTCGTTCCACCCTCATGTCCCCATTATGGAAGGGTACAGCAATAAGGTATCCATCTACAAACCCAGAAGAAAGCACTCTCTTGCCATAAGCTGAATCTGCCATCACCCTAACCTTGGACTTCCCAGCCTCTAGAACTGTGAGAATGGTTTTTGTTTAAACCACCCAGTCTGTGGTATTATGTTACAGTAGCCTGAACTAAAACAACCTTCTTTCTCCATATGCTCTAATATTCTGGCATATTACATAGACTTTGTATGCTCTCTTCCACTCTTAGTATGCGCCCTGCTCCAAATCATCTTTATTACTAATCCTGAGTAAGATATATTTTACTTTTGACATTGTCCCTAAGCTTTAACTTTAAAACCATAAAGAACATTTCCACTAAAACCATATGAGAAATAATAATTTTGTATCACATGACAATAATGCAATCATACAAAAATTATCAATGTACACATTTTTGATTTTTAAATTTATTTTGATGTTACTGATCTTTGGCCAATTTATCTACATTGTAGGACATAACTGATTTATCCTAGAACTGTACTATAAAATAAACAATGAAAAACTAACAGAAAAGTACAACAATGCATCACATAGTTGATGAATTTAAATGTCCTGGAAAAGTGCTATTTTCTAGCTTATACTTTTGACAGCTGTCCTTTTCTATGTATCTGCTGAATCAGCTGTACACCTGAATTACAGATGGACAACAGAAATGATTAAGTTATTATTTGGATTAACTTAATAACCATGAGTTAAATGTGAATGTATTAATTAACCTCATTCTTACAAAGAAAAATATAGTCTAAAATTCATAAGCATAAAAAAATCAAAATTAAATAATATGAATTAACTTCGTATGTCTTTCCTTTTTCAAAAAAATATTTTTCATCTGAATCTATTTTTCTATCTGTCATCTATTTTTCATCTGAAAATACTTTTTCCTTTGGTGAAGTGTAAAAATAGTAGAGAATATCCTATCCAACATGCATTTATAGATCACATAAGTTAATATGTAAGTTAATATGTATGTTAATATGTAAGTTAATATGTATGTTCACATACACACCCTTTGAATGAAATTATTTAAATACCTTCAAGAAACTGCATTTAGAATATTTACAAAATGAAGATTAAGTTTGAACTTTCCTCTCCCCTAACTGTATCATTCTCTTTGATCAGTGGATTAAATAAACACTGATCCAGCAGACTAGTTGGCTGTCCATTTTCTTCATCAGTATCCATACTGCTAACAATAGACATATTCTCCTATAACGAGAGAAGAATTATTTTTCAGGAAAATATGGCCAAGTGGCTACACTTCCCTCTCATTTCTAGACTTTGAAAGTACTTATATAATTATTACTGAATTTTATGAAATGACTCTTACTTCAAAAATACAAGTTTTACAAAGCATTGTCAAACAAAAATATATTCTCTTTATAACTTTATATGCATATTTCCTATTTTTAACACAAAAAATCTGTTATCTAATATTTTAAGCATTTATTTGACCAGTGAAAGATGGTTTACCAAAGGAATGTCACATAAATTGACCATAGATTTTTTTTCTTTCAGTTCATCAGCTGAAAATTCTTCTCTACTGACTATAATGCCCATATTTCATGCACATACCACTGATGGTTGTGTTAGTTAGTCCTCTCAAATCTCTAACACTCTAATGCAGGAGCAGTTATTTAAAATTTTAAAAAGCAACTTGCCACTTAGTGACATAAAATGACTTCATTCTGAAACTGCCATCTTAAGGCAGGTTCTGTAGTGTTAAAAAAAAAAACCCACAATGTTGCAAGATTTTAAGTGTTTTGGCCTTTTCCAATTCTTCAAAATAGCCGTTAGATTTCCTTTTGACTTTTAAGAACTGACCAAGATGATCTTTTCCCTTACAATTTGTCTATTAAAAGGTCAAAAAAACCATGGAGATCACTTAAGAAGCTGTATAGGTTAGGCACTTAGTTTTAAGAGCTGTTATTAAGAAAATTATCTATGTAAGATGATGCATATTCCTCAATTTATAGAAATTATTGTATCTTCTTCAGAGTTATTTGAATAGTCTCTCTTTCTGCAAGAATAAAAAAGTATCATTGAAGTTGGGGCTTAGAAAGTTCAAAAATAAGTCCTTTATTTACTGTCAGGGTTTTAAATGCATATATTGTACCAGACTGTAAAGGAGTTTAAATCTAGCTACTAAATCTTTAAAATTACAGTCCACCAATAATTTTAAGCATTACTGAAGAACTTAGACTGTGATCCATCTTACTCTCACTGCATGGTGCACAACTGCACAAATGCCTATGTTCTAGTATCAAGCAGTGCCATGAAAACTGGTTCTCTACATCTCCTCCTCTGTTCTTTCCAACATATCAAAAACAGGTGCAGCTGTGTGTGCCTGTAGATTGCTAGGAAATTTGGAAATCTGTACTCATTCTTCATGTCTTTCTTTAAACTGTTGACTGAGAAACTGAAATTTATTTTCTCTGAGGAATATCACCTACTTTCCTCTTTTTGTCTCCTTTTCTCTACTCTGTGGCACTGTATAAACTCCAGCTTTGTCAGACTAACATGTATTGATCATCTTTTAGTCACAGCTTAAGCATTACTTTTCCCATAATGGCATAAATGACAAATTATGCTTATACACTCTCACAGCATATTATATTTCTCTTTTTTGGTATGGATCATCCTTAATTTAACTGTTCATTGGCCATTTTTCATGCTACATTTTAAACTTTTTGAGGTCATGAACTACTTTTTTTCCATTGTATCCCCAGGATCTAGTTCAAAGCCTAGAATATAGTAGGTGCTGAAAAAGATTTGTTGATTAAGTAAATTGTCTAATGATCTTCAGGCATCTGTAGGCTCCCTTCTTTCGGTAGTTCCCTAAACACTTGTTGTACTTATTCCTCTGCTTCTCTTGATGCTCCAACTTACTCTCTTTTTTCTGAGTTCTCATGTTCTATGCAGATTGTTGTATGATGAATTTACCAGTGCCCTCCCTGTCTTAGTTCATCTTTTCTTCTTCCTCCTTATTTTATTCTTAGATGACTCATTCCTAATCTTACTACAATTACTACCCATAGGCCCAATATTCTCACTGTACAAGAACTATGTGTATATGCATCCCCATGTATGTCCTGCAAGGAATTAAAACCACAAAAGCTCAAAACTGATTTTATGTTGTCTCTTGTAAATCTATTCATCATATTCTGTAGCTATTAGATGATAGTTCCATTAATTTTATGGTCTAGAAAAATAATCCCATGTATCTTATCAATCTACCGTCTTTTTTATTTTACTTTTTAATATCTTTTGATTTCATTTTTTTCATTCCTACTGACTTCAAACTAGAATGGACCATCACATCATCCTTATAACCATTTCCTGTCATATTCATTTTTAATATAAATAGAGTGAGGTTTGGAAGAATGGATCTGCTTGTTGGGATTTTAAATATAAATGGTTTGTTAGCAGTTCAAGATAAAAATATCAAGCAAGTGCTGCTCAAGAAGAGAATGGTCCAAACATTCAAAAACATTCATTGAAGGCACACTACTAGAAAGAAGACTGACATTTTAGGGCAGAAGATAAAGGAAGCAAAACAATTAAAGAATAGTGAGTGTAAGTGAATGTTAATTAGAGTCAAATACATGAAAGGTTCTTTGCCTCAGGGCCTGTGATGGGGAGGGGAGGGTGAGAAGTTATTATGAAAATTTTATTATCCATACATAATTCTAATTCAAGATGGCAAACTGAGCATATAAAACTTAATCTATTTTTCTATTAAAATCCCATATAAGTAAGATAAATACAAAATTAAATCTGTAATAGTCAAGTCAGAATGTTACCATTAAAAAGTATCATTTTGAACAAATTTTAGGAATATGAACAGTGGATGTGAGTTTATAGATGGATGAAACAAAGCAAGAAGCTGGCTTCTATAACATAGGCAAGAGAAGACTGAAGTGAAATTGGGAGCCTGTCTTTTCAGAATCCTTGAGAGGCCTGGAGTCAAGAGATGCAAAGAGAAGTGAAAAGTAAAGGCAGTAGATTGAGTGATTAACTGAAGATCTGCGCACAAACAACTTGATCTTTATTTCACTGCTTCCCAGCACTGCAGTCCTCCTTTTGATCTCTAGGCAAAAGTTCTGAGGAAACTGAACAAACAACTTCAGGGGTGCAAGGAGTTTAGTGTGAGTTCTGCAGAGTAAAGGTCTCCCTGCTTTTACATCTTGGGGGCTCAGTTTGCTCCTCGGCCACCTCCGTATACACCTGTAAAGTGAAGCATGCTGGGAAAAATACTCTATATAAGGGATAGGTATTAAACTTCTAGCTACTTATTCAAACAGCAAAGGAGACTCCTGCCTACTATTACTTTAATCAGCCTATTCTTTCCATTTTAAGTATAAATGTCCAAAACAAGTGTCAACAAATACATACAGATACAACATGAAAGAGAAAACACCAAAAGGAACAGTGAAAATTCAATTAAGGAGAATTTTTACAAAATAATTAACATCCACATGCAGTATTTTTTTTTTAAAGATAAACTCTGTTAACAAAATAAGAACACCAAAGAAAGAAGAGGAATAAACTAACCATCTGATATTAGTAATGCCATTTTTAATATGAAGAGTTAACTAGAACGGTTAGGAGACTGACTTAAAGAGTCTAGAATATAGCAGACAAGTAAAGAAATGGGAAATGCAAGAGAAGAACAAGTACAGAGGCACCTATCTAATAGTTCAGCAAAGAAAACAGACGGGATATGGAAGTTATTAATAAAAGTTAAAGAAGTTCTTTTGAACCAAAGGAAAAAAATAAACTTAAAATTAAAACAATCCACTGAGTAGGATGAATTAACAGAAATAAAACTACCTGTGGCATTGCAGAACACCAGGCATAAAACAGACAATGCTAAAAGATCAAAAGTAAAACTAAGACAAAAAAGGAGAAATACTAGGAAAGAATGAAATCAGATTAGCATCAGTCTTCTCATAAACAAATTATTTTCTATCTAGAATTTTAAAATGTAAATGATACATATATATAGACACTGATATCTCTAATATATATACACACAAACACAAATACATACATACACATTCATAAAGAGCAAATAAAAGATGCAGCCAAGAAAAAGGGAAATAGGAGATGTGGAAAACAGCAGATCTAATACAGAATTATAGTGTAGGAAAATGCAGTACTGAGCTTAATTAAAGTTTTGAAGCAAGTCTTCTTCTGCAAGTCTGCTACAAACTGGAGAAGAAAACAAGAAGGTTCCAAAGGAGGACACCTTGGTGAGAATACCAATCATGATTTAGAGAGTAAGACTGATGATGCACATAAACTTGAGGATATGATCAAGGAAACGTCTATCAACAGCACACAACGGAGTAACAAAATCATTTTCAAAAGGACTTAGAAACAAGATTAAAAAGTGTACAAAAGACTCATGGCCAAATAGGAAGAAAATTAAAATGTGGTATGGTTTTGCACAATTGACATAATGTGAAAGAGGCTAATCCCTGTAACTTTGAACATCTTCTTTTGCTTTTAATCAGAATAATGACATTGCAGTTGGGAACAATATTTATGTAGTAATAATCAATTATTTTCATTTTTTAATCAACCTCTAGGAAAACATCATTTTGTATTTAACTATGGCTACTGTGCAGCATTCAGTAACAGCAATGACAGACACTTAAAAGACAAAGTTCTTTATGTCTATGAAAGCATTTTTATTAAAAGATGAAAATCAAAAGGATATGAATATCTACACATAAAGAAGCAATTACATAGAACTAGACAATGTGCATATTCCCAGTTCCATGACTCTTGGAACCCCTTAAGGGACCACAGACGACAGTTACTATCGGGACCAATAAGTACTTTGAAAAGCTCTGTTTTGCCATTCTCAGATTTTCTTTTTCTACCCACCTGGCCCATCCTGTCTGATCTGCAGATTCTGAGCCTGTCTGCTTAAATGTCAGGTAACTAATGCAAACCAAACTCAGTACGTTTGTGCGTGCCTCGATTGAGACCAGCTGAATAAAAATGCATCCTGGGCATTCCTAGCTTCTAGCAGGACCACCCTTGAAAGCTGAATGCAAGTATTGTTAATATTATCAATATTAAAATAATAATATAGTTAAGTGAACCTGTGAAGTAGAAATGAGGAGTAGATGTGGAAAGGGAAATCTAGGATGATAATAGCCATATATCAAGAGACAGTGTCTGAACCTAATAGAATAAAATATGGAAATTGAAATGTATTATGAAATGTTAAAAAAGAGTTTAAAATAACAGGACAATATAATGATAAAAAATATAGAAGGAATGAAATTTATGTAAGAGAAATCTGCACCCATCCTATTATAGCATTAATAAAATCTTTAGGTAACAAAATCAAGAAAGAGATTCATAAACATTATTTAGAGCTACGCAAGGAGCCTCACTGGGAAAAGAAGAGTGAATATAGGAATGCTGGGGTAATTGATCCCTATTTTAAGGTTAAGTTATTCCGGGTAAATTTTTCTTTACCATGTTATATCACTTAGTTACTTTTTCAGTAATGCTGTATAACAAAGACCTGCAAAATCAGTGGCATTAAAAACAATAAATACTTATTTCTTGCTAACATAGTTGCAGTTTAGCTAGTGTGACTCTACCCTGGGCTCTGTTGGGCTAAATATGTATCATTCTGGAGGCCAAACTTGTAGTCAGCTGCTACCCATGGTGTCCTTCTTATTGAGATGGCAGAAGCACAAGAGAACAATGCCAGTCATATAAGCACATACTAAACCTCTACAAACATCATGCCCACTAACATCCCTTTGGCTCAAACAAGACAAATGGCCTAGGTCCATGTCAGGGGGCTGGGACTTCCCATTCTCCACTATGAGACTCTGGCAAGGGTGTGTACACATAATTTTATATAGGGAAGTGAAGAATCAGGACCAATAAATTAAATTTAACCATACATGTCCATAAATTACTTTGAAGAAAATAATACTTTTTAAAATTTAATGTAAAGAAATACATCTTGTCATGTCACTGCTCTGACCAAAACCTTTCAATGCCTTCTATTTTCAACCAAATAAAAGAATTCAAAAAATTAGCATGTCCTGAAAGACATCACACAATGTGGCTTTTAGATATCTGGTTTCATTTGGCAAAAGTCAGCCTTATTTGTGAATCACATCAAATCGCTCTTTAGTCTTCCTTTACATGTATGCTGTCTCATTCTGCCTGACCTGCTACCTACACATGCTCTCAGCTAGTTAAGTCTTAGCCGTTCTTTGAGTACTGCTTGGCTTTAGATTAATGATTTGTTGTGACTGCTGGTTGTTCTAGCTTTTATCCTGTACTCCTCATATGAAATGATCAATTATCATTAAATGATTTGTTTAGGGACTTTTCTTCCTTGTTAAGCTATTGGGTTCATAGGGAAATGATCTTTCCCGGACCACACATTGCCAGGATGAAATCTACTGCATGGCATGTATTTATAGAGTGAATAGTCTATCAGGATTTTCAGTATACAAAATTTATTCATTTATACCTGGACAAGTTCCATCAAAAAGTGGAGGATAAAAAAAAAACTCCCTTAAAAATGTTTTATTTAAGCAGGTAGTACTATCTATGTTTAATCTGTGTTTGTTATATTGGTTAATTACTATTTTTTTAATTCATGCATTAGCAGAATACTTATTAACTATTAACTACATTCACCTTGTAAATTATTGAATACAACTTGTTGAAAATGCAGACTTTAGAAAGATGTCAATGTATATACAGTTTTAATAAAATAGTGTTGAGGTACTACTGAAATGCAAACTGTATTAAAAAATCAGTAATAGTATTTAGGGTACTTGTTTATCTCAAACTATTATCCAAACAAATTAAATATGGTAGATGCTCCTGTGTGCTGTTACTTCCCTCTATATAAGTAAACATAAATAGTCAAAACAAATTGATTCCATCCCCCACTTTCCCACACACTTTACCATAAAAAAATTTTTAAATTATAATCATGCAATATACAATTTATGTTTGTGCCTTAATTATAACACTAAACTAAGAGTTGGACCATTTTCATTTTCTCATCTGTTTAACAAAGATTTATTGAGGACTGTTTATGTAGAAGCTTTGTTAAGCATTTGCGATAGGGGTTAGAGTAATAAACAAAATGGACAAAGATCCTACCCTCAGAGAACTCATTCTCGTGGGGAGACAGAGAGAGAGAAAGAACAGACATGTATATGCACACTGTAACATCAGTCAGCAATAATTTCTATGAAAGACAGTAAGAGTGATAAGAACAATCTTTGACAGAGACAAATAGGAAGGCTTCTCTGAGATGATATTCCAGAAACGATTCTGCAGACAGGAGTGAGCTATGTGAGTAACTGGGGGAACAGCACCGCAGACATGATGTTGAAAGCACCTGTGAGAAACTGAAGATTCAAACTTCATAAATTAAATCAAAATATTCACTAAAGAAAGTCATTAAAAATTGAATTAAAATGACCAAAAGTATTAATGAACTCATATCAGAGGGTTAATGGATAAATAACAATCGTTTCTGTTTTATATGGGATTGTAAAAGACTCAAAACTCTTGAAGGGTATTTAAAGGAATATGAAACATCTGTCACTGTGATCCTCTCTTGTCTTACTTGGTAAGCAATGGAAAAGAGAAGGATTTTTGAAAGCTACTTAAGTTGTTAAAAACTAATTAAAATTCTAGAGAAAAATAGGTCTTTTTTTAAACATTGAACCATTAGAATATGAGGAATTTGAAATTGAGTAAATATGAAAACACTACACATTGAAATCTAAACAAACCAGAAGCCTTACTACAGCTGCTATATTATCCCTGACATTCCCCCACTGACTATACAACTATTCAATTTTTATCATCACAGTATTTATGCACACTTACAAAGATGCTGTAGTAATTTGGTGATTTACATCATGTTTTTTATATTTAATTGGTTTTTCACTTCATATGAGAAAATAACTGTTCCACTGACCAATTCAGTGCATGGATAAGCATGTTTCAAATGATGAGACTGGAGTCCCAAGACTAAAGAGAGAGAATAAAAAAGATTGAAGAATATTTATGACAGATTGAGGAAAGGAGAAAATTAAAAATTGAGTAGCTTCACATATATACAATGTGAATGAATACAAAGAGCTTATTTGAAGCAAAGGAATTCTCTGTTAGGGATTTTATGAATTTAAAAAGTGATTAAGTGAGATTAGGCAACTAATAAAGCAAATGAAGAGAGAAAAAATAAGCAGATAACAGCAGTATCATAAAGATAACTCAGCTATAAAGACCATACAGTGTTTCTTGTTTAGGATGATGGACATAACATGTGTTCATCCACATTCTCTTACAAATAAATATGCCATTGAGATGATGGCAATTTAATAAAAAGGTAAAAGTTGCAAGAAGAAAGAGAACTGAAAGGGTCTAACAGTGGATGAAATATCTCAAAAGCATTTTGTAAGATGAAAGGCACATAAAAAACAATGATGACTAAAATTTGAGGCACAGGTAAGGAACTCAAAATTTATGTGAAAAGCAGGAGGTCATTTGCTCTGCAGAGTCTGCAGGAGCCCAGGTACTAAGAAACTCTAAGTCTGACAGATGGCAGGAGTGACATGTAAGACTGAATTGCAATTAAAGATCTATAAATGCAGCAAGCATCCCTCTCTTCCCCCCAAAATACGCACACAGCAACATCATGAGATGAATGTCCACTCACTGAGATTCATTTATACAAAAGTAGATTAAACTCTGGGAATAAATTGTGCAGATAATGTGGACACTCATCACCCAGATCTCACAATATACCGATTTATGGGCTCCAAGACAAATATTTACTTCTCCACTTTATTAAAAATAATCAGACGTTGAGGTACAATTAACTATTCTTTCATTGTAATTTATAAGGCAATAAAGAATCATATGACACCCAAGGAAAGCTTGCAACATGAAGGGGAAAAAACGAAATAAATACACAGAAAAAATTACTCCTTAAAAATATAAATTATTCAAAGAACACAGGAGAACAAGAAAACAAATGCAAATCATCCAATTATCACATGACTTTTTGTTTATGTTTGTTTTGATATTGCATCCACTAAATAAATTTCTAGGAAACAGAAATACCAGTAAAAGAAAGGGTCTTGGGAAATTAAAAAAAAAAAAAGATTCTAACAAATGGTGCTGGAACATTTGGACATTCACACGCAAACAAACAAACAAAAAACCAAACAACAAACAAAAAACCAAAAACCTAGACCCAGATTTTACATCCTTTGTGAAAATTAACTCAAAGTAGATCAGAGTCTTACATGTAAAATGTAAACTAAAAAAGTCCTAGAAAATAACAAAAGAGAAAATCTAGATAACTGAATATGTCAGACTTTTTAGATACACCACCAAAGACACAATCAACGAAAGAAATGATTGATAAATGGACCTTATTAAAATTGAGAACTTCCGATCTGTGACAATGTCCAGAGAATTAGAAGACAAACTACAGAGTAAAAGAAAATATTTATAAAAGATGCCACTGAAATTTTGACAGGAATTGAATTAAATCTGTTGATGGCTTTGGACAGCATGGACATATTAACAATATTCATTCTTTCAATCCATGCACATTGGATAACTTTCCATTTGTTTGTGTCTTCTTCAGTTTCTTTCATGAAAGTCTTAGTTTTCATTGCACAAATCTTTCACCTTCTTGGTTAAATTTATTCCTAAGTAATTCACTATTTTTGATGTTTTTGTGAATAGGAGAGTTTTATTTATTTATTTTTCAATTTTTTTTTGTTGTTAGTGTACAGAAACACAACTGATTTCTATATATTGATTTAATATCCTACAACTTTATTTAATTTGTTGATTAATTCCAATAGGTTTTTTTGGTTGCATCATTAGGATTTTCTATATATCAAAACATATCTGCAAATAATGAAAATTTTACTTCTTCCTTTCCAATTTGGTTGCCTTTTATTTCTCTGTCTTGCCTAATTGCTCTAGATAGGATTTCTAGTACTATGCTACGTAAGAGTGGTGAGAGTGAGCAACTTTTTCTTGTTCTTGATCTTGGAGGAAAAGTTTTTAATCTTTCACCATTGAGTATGATGTCAGCTGTGGATTTGTTACATATGGCCTTTACAATACTGAGTTATGTCCCTTCTATTCCCAAGATGTTGAGGATTTTTATCATGAAAGGATGTTCTATTTTGTACATACATAAATACTTTTTCTGCATTCATTGAGATGATCGTATGATTTTTATCTTTCATTCTGTTAATGGGGTACACATTTTTAGATGTGCATATCTTGAACCATTTTGAATTCATTTGCTAACTTTTTAGAGAATTTTTGTTCTATATTCATAAGGAGTATTAATTTATAGTTTTCTTTTCACAGAAAGAGTAAAACAATGCTAAAATTTGTATGGAACCACAAAAGACTCTACATAACTCAAACAATCCAAAGAAAGAAAAAGGTCAGAGGCATCATGCTTTCTGATTTCAAACTGTATTACAAAGCTACCATAATCAAATACTATGATGATGGGATAAAAATGGATCCATAGACCAACGGAACAAAGTAGAGAAATAAACTGCTACATATATGGTCAACAAGGGTGCCAAGAGCACTCAATGGGGAAAAAATAGTCTCTTCAATAAATGGTATTGGGAAAACTGGATAGCCACATGCAGAAAAATGAAACTGGTACCCTATCTCATACCACCCACAAAACTAACTCAAAATACATTAAAGATGTAAACATAAGCTCTGATGCTGACTAGAGGAAAATATAAGGAAGAAGCTCCCTGACACTGGTCTTGGCATATTTTTTGGATATAACAGCAAAAGCACAAGCAATAAAAGCAAAAATCAACAAGTGGAGCAACATCAAACTAAAATGCTTCTGCACAACAAAGGAAATAATCAATAAAATGGAAAAGAAACCTACAACCTATAGAATAGGAGAAAATATTTTCAAATCAGATATAAGGGGTTAATATAAAAATATATAAAAACTCACACAGTTCAATAACATAAAAAGCAAAGTCCAATTAAAAAATAGCCTGAGGAACTCCATGTACATTTTTCCAAAGAACACATCCAAATGACTAACAAGTACATGAAAAGATGTTCAGTGTCACTAATCATTAGAAATGCAAGTCAAAACCATAAAAAGCCTCACACCTGTTAGAATGGCTAACACCAAAAACACAAGGGGAAACAAGTGTTGGTGAAGATATGGAGAAAATGGAAGCCCTGTGCACTGTGTATTTTATATATATATATATATATATATATATATATATATATTCAGTACACATATATATGTATATATGTGTTTGTTTCCAATACACAATGGAATATTGCTCAACCATGAGGGAGAAGGAAATCCTGGTACTTGTAACAATTTGGTTGGATTTTGAAGGCATTATGCTAAGAGAGATAAGTCGTATAGAGAAAGGTACACTGTATAATTACATATGGAATCTAAAAAAGCTGGACTGAAAGAAACAGAGTAGAATGGTGGTTACTGGGGGCTGGGGTGTGGGGGAATTGGGGAGATGCTGTTATGGGGTACAAACTAGTACATAAATAAGTTATGGAGACATAGTGGAGAGCATAGTGATTATAGCCAACAATACTAAATTAAAAACTTTAAAGTTGCTGAGAGACTAGAATGTAATTGTTTTCACTACACAAAAAAACAATAATTACGTAATGTGATTGAGGTGTTATCTTATGCTACAGTGGAAATCATATTGCAATATATAAATATATCACAGCAACACTGTACACCTTCAAACCTACACAATGTTTGATGTCAATTATATATCAATAAAAAAGATAGATATAATGAAGAACTATTATTTAAAATATACAGAGAACTTTTAAACCTCAACAAGAAGAAAAAACCTTGATTTAAAAATGGGGCCAACACCTTTACAGACATCTTACCAAAGAATATATACAGATAGCAAATAAGCAGAAAAAATATGTGCTCTACATCACATATCATCAGGGAAATGCTAGTTAAAACAACAATTAGATACCACTGCAAAGCCTGTTTGAATGGTCAAAATCCAGAACACTGACAGCACCAAGTACAGGCAAGGGGTAAAGTGGTGGGAATGCAAAATGGTATAGCCACTTTGGAAGACAGTTTGGTGATTTCTCACAAAAGTTACCATAGGACCCAGCAAATGCACAGCTTGGTATTTACCTAAAGGAGCTGAACACTTACGTCCTCACAGAAACCTGCATATGAATATGTATAGTAGCTTTATTTATTCATAATTGTCAAAACTTGGAAGCAACCAAGATGTCCTCCAGTAAGTGAATGGATAAATAAATTGTGACACATCTAGACAATGGAATACTATTCAGTGTTAAAAATAAATAACCCAAATCAAACCATAAAAAGACATGGAGTTACCCTACATGCATTTTACTAAGTTTAAAAAGCCACTATTTTGGGTATATATAAAATTTATTGTATACTTAAGCGTTTAAGAAGAACAATTTTGCAATATACACATGCTGAATCATTGTTATACACCTGAAACTAGTATAATGTTATATGTCCATCATACCTCAAAAAAAATTCAGGAAGAATAAAAGCTTCTCCTTTTTAAAGTTTGTATTTATATATTAATTAAAATTTAAACAAAATTTTAAAATATATTAAAAAGTTTCAGGAAAGATTGAATGTAGCTAAGAAATACAAACTCAATTTTTATGTAAATAGATTTTCATATACCTGTATTATTTGCACATATTCTTTGTTATTAAACTTAAAAATATAGTCTCATTTGAGCTAATATTATTTACCATTTCGAGAAAAAATTTGGCTGAACTGAATTAATCATAAAGTAGCTACATGGTTGCAATTTGGTTGAGACCAAATGACTGACTTTTATGCGGAGCTCGAAATTTCTGAAATATCTTACCTTGAATAATCTTTTATACAACCTTGAATAATCCATACCCTAAATAATAATAACAGGAAATATTTTAAAAATCACAAAGCATATAGATATGGTGGGGAAAAGAGTAAAGAATCTGATCTGAATAAACGATTTTAAAGAAAAATTATACTGTAAGTGAATCATGTTTTAAAAATTTGTCAAATGTATTTTAAAGTGTGGTTATATTCAGTTTTTTTTAAGTTCTATGTCAAAACAGGTATCTGAACAGTATTCATTTGTTGTGAAAATTATAATGTTTGCTACATTTTAATATTAAGCCACTCAATTTTAGAAAATATTTTTTTCCAGTCTTCAGAAACAATTACGTTTCATGATTTGACACAGGTTTTGATTGAGTATGTCAGAAAAACTTGTATAGTTCTCTTGGTGTAATAAATGGGATATTCAGGCTCTAATTTCCATAAAAACAGATTTTTTTTGAAACTAACAATTCTGGGATTTATTAGATTTTCCAGGAAAGCATTATAATTATCTCATACATCAACCATAACTAGTGCTTATTACAAGTGCCAGTTGTGATTGCTTGCTGATTTTGTTGATGTTCAAGGCATACCAAAGATATTTTCAGTTTACCTTGAAATGATGAGTTCAGAGTCCTACGTTTTCTTTTAGATTTTTGGGAAATGTTTGTATAGAGAATGTAATAATTTTCTATCAGAATTTACATAACTGCATGCAAGTTTAATTGATTCTTTTCCACTTTGATCCTAGAAGGGCATTAGGTATCTATCCCTTGGGTTATGAAATTCAGAACTTCTTTTCTGTTTTGCTTCACATCCTTTAGTTTTTTTTGGCTGTACACTCAAATCATCTGAGCTGATACTTGAGTACCACTCTCACTGCACCAGTGAGAAAGCTTAGATCAAGGAAGAGATATAAGATGACTTCTTGAATATGATAAAGCATTTAATAAGTAGAGTGAAGAAATTAATAAAAAAGGGCCCAAATATAAAAGGTTTCATGCAGCCCTCTCACCAACTTTTAAGAATGCAAAAACATAAGCTACCATATGATCACTCTGAACATTCTATAAATTCAGGTGTGATACACAGTTTTCCAGAGTTACGTAAATGTATAAATTTGTGAAAGATGACATAGAAAAATTATGCATTAATTATCTTACATTGATTGGTATAGTGATTTATTTGTGATTTTTTCACAACTTTATTTATATTTTCAATGAAATCATGCTATATGATTCTGGAGTGATTGATGATTAATAAATACGAGGAGAAAACTTAAACGTTACCACAAAACTGACAAAATGATTTCTAGGTATGTTATTGATATAAACCGGGGCTCTAAAGGTATATTTAGGTGATAGTAGTTTCAAGGAATATTATTAGAGGCTTTGACATCAAAAGGTCAAAGAAAATATTAGATATATCTTATCCTTCTCTACCCCACTCTCATAGACAGTAAGTGCTTTACAATAAACAGTAGGTGATTAAAGTATCCGAGATACTCTGTAATAGAATGCTGCTTACAATTTAGTAGTAATAACTTGAAAAAATAAAAATAAGACCTACTTTGGGAATGACATTTTTTTAAGGCTTACCTATTAACACTATTCAGAACAAATTTTTCTTAGTACTAACTGTGGCAAAGTGGAAAGTAAGTATAAGGGAATGCAAAAATCTATGGTATTTCATCTCCCTAATCATCAAAGATCTGATGCCAACTTTAAATTTGTGATTTAGCAGGATGATACACAGGTCACACTCTGAAACTATACAAGCCATTCTTGGCTTATGGTTCCATACTGCACCAACTTCATTATCGCAAACTGATGAATGACTGAGTTAGATGACTGAATTGAACTTCTAGCGAACTCCTGAGCCCTATCTTCTATTTCATTCATTAAGAAGGGTGATCTACATATATGCAGTCTTGTATTATAAATACGTGATTATCAGTTAATAACTCATTATCTCTGGTGGCCCAGATCAAAACCTCTTACTTTTAGAATTCAGTATTTTAGAATACCCTTAAACATTTTACTAAAGGTTAAATTTAACAATCCTTAATCTAGGATAACAATCCTTGAACTGTCATTTCATTTTCATTTCCTCTTCTTCTTCCCACCTTTCCATTAACCCCAAGTCACCAAAAAAAAAAAAAAAATCATACATTGTACCATTTGATGACAATTTATATTCAACAATCTAACATGCATATGAAATAGGCAGAGATTTATTTACAATTCCAAGTTGATATTCTTCTAATTTTCTTGTTATACAGAACAACTCCACATTACATTTATAGAGGATCTTACTCTGTATATGAATTTGATTCTGCTTTGACTAGTTTTCTCGCACGTTGATAACATAATAATAAAATCTTTTAAATTTATTTTGAATCAGACTTTTAAAAACTTTATGCACAGATTAATAGGAAATACTTTATGGATAGTACACTAATTTAAAAAATTTAGTAAAATCTTGGTACCTTTTTAGGTGATGAAACTGGCTTAACAGTTTTCTGGATTTAGATTCTCATAAAGGATGTGAAGATGTCCCTAGCAGATTTTTCAGAGTGCAAGGGTTTACAGATTGAGAATATATACTTGATTGTTAAATTCTTCAAAAATCATAATAAAAAAGATCATTCTCTTGATGAGGTTTTATAGATTATTGAAGAGAAGTCCTAAGTAGTGCATTGATGAGAGGATTTTATTGAAATTATATTCATATGGAAAATGATTACAATTTTTAGAAAATCTCAGAGGTGATTATCCAGGCAGCTTCTGGCATGTGACTGATTGCTTTGGAAACACATTAGAACCCCCTGAGCAGAAGCAGAGTTAAAAGCTTAAGTCTAGACATGAGGTCATCCTTCATTATCACATTCTATGGAAAGAAAAAGTGATTATCTTGCTGATTAAAACATAGGTATTTACTGATAAGAGATTTCCATTGAAAGAGTACTCATTTTTGCTTGAATTTATTATGATTCCCAAATCTGAGGATTCATGTCTTTAGCCTAACCTGGAAAATCATTTGTTGATATCTCTTCAAAAATAATTTTCTTCAATTCTCTCTACTCATGACATTAAGAATCCTATTAAATTGGTGTTGATCCCTCTAAAAGCTTTGGAGGCCTATTTATATTGTCTTACCTGCAGGATCACTATGAATAAATCATATTGTTTCCCTTAATGGGAATCAGATCTATTGTACCTCTACCAAAATGAGAAGGTCTGAGCCTTGCAATTAGGGCAAATTAGCAGCTGTAGAAACAGCAAAACCTCAGTCAGTAAGCATGCGTGCTACTTGGCATAGTAGTTGAATCAGCTGGGACTTTTGTTTGCAGGTAGCCAGAGACTCACTTCCAACTGCCTAGTGAAAGGGCATTTAATTCATAAGTTACATATTCCACAATGGGTCCTTGCCATTTGCTTCTGTTCCTCCCCCTTTATCTCTTTCCATTTTCAGATACAGTTCATTCTTCAAATGTCCACATGTCACCTGGTCTCACCCTGTCTACATCTTTTGACCTAATTCATCTGTGTGAATACAGTGAAAAATGGTTGCCAGTAGTTAGGCCTACATCCTCCCAGTTCCACAAAGGAAGAGTTTCTGATTTGTTTTGTTTTGTTTCTTCTGACAAGCTTTCATACATGTCTAGGATTGATTCTGATTGAAACAACGGTTATATTTCAAATGACATGAATTAATGTGGTCAGTGATCAAACTCCTTGTTTGCACAAGGATGTGGCACACTGTGGCTATGGAGTATTTGTGCTCTTTGAGCCTGGGCAGGGTCACATGCACCAAACACATGTACCCTAAATGGGCAAGATGTAATTCCTAAAAGACATTTCAGGTACTCTTACCAGTCGAGAAATGGAATGGTTGATAGATAAGCCAAAGCAGTACACGCCCACCTTAGTAGGCTATTAAGGTAATTGATCAGAAAACAAATTTCACAAGTTTCTTTTTTTTAATTGAAGTATAGCCAGTTTATAATGTTGTGTCAATTTCTGGTGTTCAGCATACTGTTTCAGCCATACATACATACATACATATATAGATTTTTATATTATTTTTCATTATAGGTTACAGCAAGATATTGAATATAGTTCCCTGTGCTATGCAGTATGAACTTATTTTTTATCTATCCTACATATATTAATTAGTATCTGCAAATCTTGAACTCCTAGTTTATTCCCTCCCACCCTTGTTTTCCCTCTGGTAACCATAAGCTTGTTTTCTGTGTCTGTGAGTCTGTTTCAGTTTTGTAAATAAGTTCATTTGTGTCATTTTTCTTTAGATTCCACCTATAAGTGATATCATATGGTATTTTTCTTTCTTTTTTCTGGCTTACTTCACTTAGAATGACTTAGAAATTTCAAAGGTTCTTACACAGAGTTAGAAAAAAAGGATATGTATGATATATTAATTGAGTTAAAAATTACCTTAATATAAAGTTAATATATTTATTATACATTAAATTAAATATATGCTTGTGATAGGTTTTATTAATGCTTGCCAGATAAGAACATGAAAAGGAATATATATATATCTAAATATGTGAATATATATCTAAATATATATAACTGAATCATTATGCTGTATACCGGAAATTAACACAATATTGTAAACCGATTATACTTCAAAAAAATAAATAAATAAAAGCAAACAAACAAAAAAATTAATTTTTCTTCCTGCTGCGCTCCTCTCTGAAGTAGAGTATATTCTTGCCTTGGGGATCTCAGGGTTGACTTGGCTTGGCCAATGTAATGTGAGTAGAAGTGCCACATGTCACTTCTTGACAGAAGCTTTAAAGTCACTGTGTAATTTTCCATGTCTTTCTTCTCTCACTCACAATGACTTTGAATGTACCCAAAGTGAGGCTGGGCACTGGAATAAAGACTCAATAGAGCAAGATGAGGCTGATATGATTAGACATGCTGTTTGAATAAAAAATAAACATTTGCTGTTATAAGCCCCTGAAAGTTTATCTGTTGCTGTAGTATGCCAGTGCAAATCCTGACTGATATAATCTATTTTTTTATCTTAAAAATGTTTACCGAGAACTCGCATGTTCAAAATAAGTATAAAGTTAAAGTTATTAAGAGTGTTTTAAGGTGCTCTTTTATCAATTTTGAAAGATGGAAAATTAACACAATTTAATTGTGTATTACCTGAAAACAAAGAAACAAAGACAGAAGAAAATAAACACCATATGTGTCCTCCAGGATTAAATTATCCAAAACTATTATTGAAGAGAATATCCTCTGAAGACAGGCTGTATTATTTTGAAACCAAAAATAATATCACATTTCTTTCTTTGGATACACACATTTATATTATGCAAGCCTGCACCCTGCTTGACTACAGATCATTTTATTCCAGTGACCTTGAGAAACCTCAAGGAATGCTTATGCTTAGCTATTCCACAAATGAATCCTTGCCACGCAGTCTATTCTTTCACTCCTTAAATCATTAACCTAGCCCACTCAGGAAACTGCTATTCCCCTGTGATTTTTATGTCAAGCATGAATAAAGTTTCATCAGCTAAAACTCTACTACGTAACTAAGACAAGATTATTTCATCTGGGAAAAGAAAATTCCTGAAGGACTGGGGGATAGGAAAAAAGGAACTTTAAACAAAGACAACTTAAAACATTCACATAGATACAGTTACTAACAGGGAATTTTAACCCCAGTCTCTCTCTATTCAAGATTGGCTTTCATTTTGCGTATCTAAATATCCATTTGCAAACAGTTCCAAAGCGCTGGACCCCAAAAGGTCATTTCACAAAGAATCAAGCAAAACAGAAACATATTTCAAAGCTTAGTATTTCTTTTCCCCCCATCTTTATAGAACACGTTTTTACAATGTATCTAAGAATTTTAGTCATGAAACACATGTAAACTATGTTTGTTTTTAACACTCATGTTCCCCTGACACTGGAACATACAAATGAATCAGTTCCATGGGGACTTGGTCAATTTAGTATTTTCTAAGTCATCTCATGTTTAATCTAATTCAGTTCCAAATATTCACTCACCATGTCATCTTCCCGAGGATGCTATATAAGTCAGAGCTGTGTGAATTCCATGTATCAGTGGGGAAGGACTGCCTGACCCAGAGCCATCCCTAGTCATTGATCCATGAGCTCTTCGTTTTCCTTTCCTTGTTACATCTGTTGGTGCTCCTCTTAGTCATTTTTCACCTTTCTAGAAATATTTAGATTCTCTCATACTTTTCTCTGCGAAGAGGAGACTCAGGTGATCATCCTGGCATGACAAACTTCCTTGAGATGTTTGTAGTCTCCCCAAGCTTCAATAGGAAAAAAAACAAAGCAGTCTGCTCCCTCTTGAATCTTTTTATATATCTACAGTTCCTGTGCTTCTCCTCCACTGGGGCTTGGAAACTTTACAAGGGCCAAGAGGAAATCAATGTTTCTTCTACTGCTCTTTCTGGGTCTGCTTCATTGGCCTAGGTAACATTTACAGCATCTGGGGGGAGAAGCAGTAATGTCCTCCCATCTGCTCTCTTGTCACTCTACTGTTACAGCTTCACAGGCTCTGCGTCTTCCACAGCTTAGACTTTAAAGTTTCCTTTTTAATGATACACACGCTGAAGTGTTTAGAATAAAGTACACTGATGTCTTCAAATTACTTAGAAAGGTATCCAAACTTAAGATGAAAGGAGTTAGGCATAAATGGATAGATTTATGATAAAAGAAATACACAGTATGATGTCAGTGGTAAAATCTAGGAGAGGTATATGCAGGTGTTTACTGTAAACCATGTTCACCATTGCTGTATATATGAACAATTTTATAAAAATTTTGAGGAAATTTGTCAAAATCATCATTTCTTTCATGAGTCTTAAAAGTTTATGTGGTATGTAAAACACAAAAAATTGGATCTTTGTTGTATATGACTTCTGAATATTTCTTCTCCGGAGGCATGACTTCATAGGCAAAAGTCATAATGTTATAAAAAAATGAATGAAAAGTAAGAGAGTAGAATCCTGGTTAATATTCTAAAATTGTATCAAGATAAATGTATGAAGTTATATATCCATATATCATATAGATTACACTTGATTGTTTAAAAATATAAGCACACTATATTATAAACTTAGGTTCCTATTTCCTTGTGTTTCCACACAGCTGTCTATCATGGAAACCTGCCCATATTTTGATCCATTACAAAAATTATTCAATTTTTAGCACAGCTAACCAATGTGTCAGAATTATATTTGTATGATAGTTTTCAGGATTTTCTACTCATGTCCTTTACCCATTTTTTAACTTAATGATTTTATTACTAATCTGTAAGAACAAATTATGTACTTGGTATTTTCTAGATTTTAATCCTCTAGAATACATGACAAATATACGCTCTAAGTTGGTTGTTTGCTTTTTAATTTTGTTTGTGTTAGTTTACAACTGTAGAATCTGTTAATCTGTAACTATACAAATCTAAAAAATTTACATTTATATTTTTTCATAGCATTTATGCTCAGAAAGATCTTCTTGCAGGTTAACTCAAATATTCAAATATAATATCTAGTTCTTTTATACCTTCATTATATCTAACATAATTAATATTTAGCCATTACATCTATCTATCTGTAAAATATAGTTAACCAATTTGTATAATTCCTTTGGTAAAAACTCTTGATACTATTCTACATCACAAATCCATTTCTTTTGAATAATTCTTCCTTATCTCTCTTGTGAAACCTAATCATCTACTAGATAATAAAATTCACTTCAAATATCTCTTGGAAGTTATTACTGATATCTCAACATTGGAATACATATAACAGACATCTCCTCTGATGTGATTCCATAGCATCTTGACATAATCCCTATTAAAAACTGATTGAAGAATGCACTATCTCCTGGTAGTCTGATTTTTCCTAGATTTATATTAGATACATAAATGAATATTCAAAAATTGTAGATCTGTATTTTCAATGGCATTTCGAAAGTCAAGGACTAGGCTTCTGGAAAGAGTGCTGCTTTTTTTTTGGTCGTGTTTTTCCTCTTTCAGCTTCTCATCAGGGTTATACAAGCATATCAGTCAGAATGTATTTCTTGCTCACACTGCATGTCTATTTTATATCAGCAGGAGTTTCTTTTCCATGTAAGTTTCACACACGGACCCAGAGAGAAGGAAACATTTCAGACTACCTGAAATATCACCAGTAAGAAACAGCAGGGTGGACACAGAGAGCGTGGAAACACAGAGAGTCACATGTTTGCTTTTCTTGGCTTGTTCCTGGAGTCCATGCAGTTCCACTCAATTTCATTCATATCTTACTGGTCAAAACAAATAATGTGTTTGATGTCATCCAAAACAGAGGGGTATGCAATCTTACCATGAATACTGAAAGATTAGATCCATAATAATGATGAATAACTAACTCCATAACTATAAGATAAACAGTTAATATGTAAGAGAGGAAAAGGAAACTGTGAAGTCAAGTTAAAGAATTGCCCATTGTTGGAACATAGTCTGGAATGCAAGATGTTAGATATTAAAATTAAATAATGTAGATTTAAGCAATCTAGACAAGTGTGTGACCAAGGACATTGAAATGTATTTCTTAAAAAAAAGTTTACAAATTCAGATGATCTTACAAGTTAAGCATTTCATATAACTTGAGAAGTGTGTGACTTTTTTTAAGCTTTAAAGTAATTTAAAGTAATTCCATAGATTTGAAATTTCTCTCTATATTAAAAATATATGAAAGAAACAAACTGTTAACAAAATCTAACATGTATAGTGCAGAAAAGAAAGATTATGCAGAAGTTCCATTGAAATGCTAGCACATTTGCTCCAGCATCATGGTAAAAGAGTAACATTCCTTGATCAAACTAAGTATATCAATGGATGCAAGCACAGCTTATGAACAGTGAAATTTAATATTAAAGGAGAGTATTCTTCATCTCAGAATTTCACCCAAATGCATTATTAACAGCAGATTTTACACATTTAATCTAAATGGAGAGCTAAACTGCTGTCAGGCCCTCCTGGATTTACAAAGAGGTAGTCACGTTGCACCTTAAACCATTTCTCTTACTATGACTCAAAAAGTTAACTTACTTGCTAAAGATGACATAGTTAAGTGGCAAGGAAGGGAATCCAACTCTAGCACTATCAAAACTCAAATACTCATGACACACAATACTACCTAATGTTGTTACCTATAAGACAGTGTTTCAGATAAATGCCTTAATTCAAAATATTTTACCAAAATCACTAGCTTTCTTACATGTCATTGACAAATATTTTAAAAATTAAACAGTAAAAAAGATAACTTGTATTAACAAGAGTAGCCAAATACAATTATAAAGATATAATTGATATATTAACAAGAGTATCCAAATAAAATTATAAGTAGATCTATGAAGTAATTAAATAAAAAGCAAAAAACAAAACAAAACAAAACAAAAATAAACTACAAGACAACATGAAAGGAGGATTTAAAAATAGTTTCCCTCCTGTGTTCTTCCAAGGCAAGTCCTGAGGACGTGAACTTTCTTGCGTCCTCTATCACACAGTTTTTACAAATGTACCAGCCAGTCAAGAACACAAGAGAAGACATTAAGAAACTGATAGAATATTATTTTCCTGAATAAGATGACATAATATTATAAAGACATTAATTTCCTATAAAACTCCATACAGAGGTAAATTCATTCCATTTATAACTCTGATGAAAAAAATGGAACTTAACAAAATTATTCTGACATCATCTGGAAGAATAAATGGTTGAGGATAGCTAAGGAAATTTCTAAAAGAAAAATTACTGCAGGGAACTAATCTACCAGATACTAAAGTGTTTTATATGCTAAATTAACTCAAATCAGTATGATACTGACTCAAATATATTAAAGCAGACTCGGAGAACAAAATAAAGAGGAAGAATTCAAACTTACTACTGGGCTCCTAGGAAGATGCTAAGCTTTGTGGATATACTCTGTGAACAAGATTGTCTCTTCTCTAAGTACTATCAGTAAATTTTTTTCTAAAGTATTTATGCTCTTCAGGATCTTGAGCATATTTTTTAATAAAATGAATTGTTCCCATTGGTCTCTTGTGCTTCTTATCTTTTAAAATGTTCTCCTTGATCCAACTTTGAATAAGGAGGTCTTACTTTCTGTTTCCTGTGAGACTTGGGAATATAGTAGATATATTCTCCCTGAGTACCCTAAAACATCAGTATCTACTCATAGCCAGTGAATATTCATTTAATATAATAATTTATAGGGACGGTCTGTTTGTTCATCCAACTGTCTACTTTTGGCACATCCACAGCTGTAAGGAGAGATCGTGGGACCCTCTTCCACACAAAGGCAAGTGCCATTTATTCTGCAGCAGTCACAGGATTTATCCTGCCCCCACAAGTGAAGATATAAACCTAATATCAAGAGTATTCCAATCATTTATTCTAGACTTTGTCCTATTTCCTTCCAGTTTCATATGTCCAGATTTAAAGTGGCACCCTATACTCACTTCTGTTGCTATATGTGTTACTTGGCTTAATTTTTTTCATGTATCAAAGTAAAGAATATTGTATTAATGTAGAAAAATCAGTAATATATTCTGATTCTTTAGACTAAAAAACAACTTTCACACAACAGAGTCTTCATAACTCCCCCTGTCCAGTGAGATTTCTATGTCCCTGGTAATTGATAGAAATATTACACCATTTTGACCCTGACATGGTCTTTCATTTTGACCCAAGGCAACTTAAGTTTTTCAGAGGTCATTCTTTCTACAGCTTGCCAGCTTATTAATCAATATTACTAGTTACCAAATGTTGTTAACATTGTACATCTCTTCTTGTAGATCCATCAATAGTTCTGTGAAAATAAGGAATTAAGTAACATTGGCTTTCTAGGACCACTGTCCTTTAAGTATAATTTAGATGAACAAGTTGTTCAAAACAGTGTATCAGCCCCATAGGCCTCAATGAAACATCCATAAGACTGAAGGAATAAAAGTGTATTCCTCTTAAATATAATGCCATGTGGTTTCCATATTGATTTTTATTGGAAGTCTTAGTTTTGATTATCATATCTAAGGAATATAATCTAGTGTATCATATTTGATCATAAAATATTGATAAAATATTCAAAATTTTGGTTCTCAATTAGTTTTCCACTTGAATATGCTATATCTTTATTTTGCAAAGTGGGCTGGAGAACATTTAAGCGTGGATTTTATTTGTGCATTAAATTTAAATGAATCTATAATTTCTTTTGAATTTTTGAGTAGATTTATTAGTGTTTCTTTACATTTAATATAAAACACAGAAACATATTTATTATTGATATTCCTACAGAAAAATTTAATATTGTATTTCAGGTCTAAAGCTTTCTAGACCTTAATCCCTTTTTCTCTATTGTAACAACTTTAAATATTTTAGAATCACAATATTTCATAGTAGAAGGGATTTTGTGTTTGTGATATATAAATATAAGCTTATACTCTAATAAAAATTTCTATACATACTCATACATTTTTAAAGTTTATTAATAGCACTATGTTTAGTCTCAAATTTGTCATATTATTTTATCCTATTATTTATTATTTGTACACTGTTATTTACTGTATTTCTCTATTTTTCTTCATTTTTTTTACATTGCTTTGTTTTTGTAGAGCAGATTTTATTTTTGCTCTTTGATTATCTTTATGTCTGTACGTTTTGTAATGCCTTTGCCCTTTTTATCACCCAGGTATCTAATTGTTGGTGTGCCAGTTGTAAATGACAGGCTTTGAAGCCTACATAGCCCTAATGCAGCAATCAATGAGTTTATTTGACTTGGCTTTTTCCCTCTTTCTTCTTCCATTTTTAAACTATATCCCTTCTATTTTATTAGAGAACACAATGCTCACATGTCAATATACCCCCATCCCTATCAATGGTATTAGCCTTGTAGAGCCAATTAAATATATAAAATATTCAAGGTCAGTCTCTTTGTCCATTTCCCTTTTCCCTTTTTAGCTGAAGAAAGTTTATATTCCAGTAGATTTCTCAGAAAGAGATAATGATTACACTGTTCCCTATATTCTTAAACATTTAACACTTTTCCAATAGCCATTATACTGAAAGACAGCTTAGCTGGTATAAAATCCTTGAATCACACATTCTTGAGTTTTTTTTTTTTAAACGGATGCTCCACTCTTGTATAATTTCCATATTGCCCTCAAGAAGTTTCAGGTCAAACTGTCTTTCATTTGTAAGTGATTTTCTTTTGTTCATTGTTAGTTTAAGGACCTTTTTATATTTTGCATCTTAAAAATACAATTGTTACATTAGAATATATTCAAAGATGACAGGTTTAAGTTAATGTTTCCATGCTAATGACTGGCTCTTTAAATACAGAGACAGATATTTTCTTTCAAGCATTTCTTGGAGTATGGTACCTTGTATCACTTTCCTTCTCCTTCTCTTCTTCCTCTTCCTTCTCTTTGTTCTTCCTATTCAACAGTTGGATCTTCTTTGTTCATTTACTGGGAAAGCTTTATAATTCTTTTATTATTTTGCTTTCTTTCTCCTGAAAGTTTTCATTTCTCTCCTCAAGGCTTCTCATTGTATGTCTAGTCAAATTTCTCCTTCCATCAGCAGCTTGAAATTAGTCTTCAGTTTTTAGATAAATTCATCTTAATATTCTAAAATTTTACTTCTGAGAGTTATCAACATTCATTTCACCTCAGTCTGTGTTTTATGCCATCTCCATATTATTGTTTAGCTTTATGATCCTTTCTTTGTATTTGCTTATATCTAATTGCTTACAAAATATTTAGCTTATATAAGGGTTTCTTTTTTGTGGCTTGGTGGTTAGTATTTTGGAAAATACTTTCATCAGATTGTTTTGTTCTAATTTTCCTTTCTTTTTAAAATAGCCTTTTTCTTTACAAGTTAGTTAATTTTGAAAGAATCTATATTTCCTTAAGCCAATAATAGCAGGTGTTTCTAAGTAGGCAGGAGTGATGATTTTGGGTGTCTTACTAGGTTCCTTAGTTCATAGCAAGCTTTTCTGTTGGTATAGAGAAGTGTAATTTCTTAAATAGATCATATTTTTATTGAAGGGGAAGGATTGGAGTTTTTTTTTTAATCTTGTGAAATTGTTTCTGTAGGATCCACAATTTTCATTACATGCTTCTCTCTTTTTTTTTTTTGTCACCACCAAACCTTCAAGTGATATCTTCTCCTTTCAACTTATTTCTCTTTCTAAATTTGTGCTTTCTCAAGGCTGCCACCTCTGGTCTCAAGGTCTTCCAAGCCTATTTCTATTCAATTTCCCAGTGCAGGGCTGTCACCTGCATATTACAGACTTTATTTCTCCTCCATTCATTTTTCTGAAGGTTTTCATTTATTTTTAATTCTTTCATAGTTGACGATGTATTTTACTTCAAAATAAATCTCTTTACCTATGTATCTTTTTTTATTCTCCTTCTTATGTAACTGAAACACTTAAAACTGATTGTTGTACAGTAGTAAATGTGATTTTACAATTTTTGATTCTTTTGTTTTCTATTTTAGATTAAATAATGCATACCTGTCCACATTAGAGATAACTTTTCTTAATTTCATGGTGACTTTTCATTCAAACATTTATGCTTTTGTCTAGATCATAGAAAGTGAGTAAACCCCAGCATTACTACTTAGTTGTAAGCCTCTGTGCATTGCTGTGAAATGCCAAGTTAATGTAAGCAAAGTTAACAAGCTAATGGTAGCAACTGCATATAAATATTTGTGGTTAATGACTTTCTACCTATCTTCATTTTGCTAGTTTACTTAGCAGCATTATATTCTTTACAAAATTTTAGTAGCTTGGAACATAAATTTCCTTAGGCAAATATGATGTGTAATGGATGAAGAAAATGTGCTGGATAAGTGGGAATAACTTATCATCCTTTACCTAAAATAAAGGGACAAAACTGGAGTGCTAACAAAACTGATGACAACCTTTCTCTTTTCATACTTTTGACAATTTGTATATATGCTTTAGGACATTATTTTGCTTTCATTATTGCCTTATTTTTTGTAAATATTTTACATTATATTTTTGGTGAAATATATTTCATATATATTTCATAATACATTTTGATGAAATCAATCCCTGGGCTGTGATGCACCAGCCTATTTCCACTCTAACAAGTTTTCATTATCTGAATAGTAGTAGACTCAACTGCTTACAAGTCTGAGAAGTTTGGGAGGTGATATGCTATTTTTGCAATATTTCATACAAAGAAGCACTTTGATAGCTCACATTCATCTCTTTGATACTATGGGAAAGTGGGACAGATGTTACATATAAATTAAAAGAATAGGTTAAATTAAATTTTAATATCAAATATCAGATCTCTAAATTGTATATTTTATGTGAACTACTTATTTTGTAATTTTTTGGGGTTTGTTACATAGCATATATGTATAGAAATGTGCAGTTTTACTAGAAGTATGTGAATAGACAACTCTACATGGCCTTTGAAACATTAAATTCTGTACAATATTTCATTCTCAAAAGCTTTGAGAGGTGCTCAGGCAAAAAACAAGAAGACAAAACAAAACAAACAAACTACAGAGCCATGTTCTTCTGAATAGTACAGTAAAATATTTGATAATGGATGGAGTGAGTAGGAATAAATACTAAAATGGCAGCAAGATTTTCAACTGTATCAGTAATATCTCTTCCAATGGTATTATCTTTCTAGTTTAAAGTTTCATATTTTCCTCTTCTCTATTTTCCTGGGAAGGCTCAGATTTTTGTACAAATATGATTTTGCTACACATATTTAAAGTAACAGAAGCATCATGAACATAGAGTATCTCAGGCAGTTCTTTAAAAAAGTTACTCATCAATATATACTGAGGTCTTACTCTGTTTTATTGCTACATTGGGTTGATACAGATTACCATGTGGTCCTAATATAAAAAGAAACACTATGAAACAGACATACAAACATGTAGAGGGGCAATATAACATAATGGTAAGAGGGGAGACTTTTAAATTGAATTGCATGAGATCAAATCCGGGATCTACCACTTACTAGCTGTGTAAAACCAGACAATTTACTTCCCCTTTCTTCATCTGAGTTTCCTCACTGACCAACTAGGGCTAATATTATTTACCTAATAACAACTGAATGTTAAGTCATTTAGTTGATAAAAAGAAAAAGTGCTGAGTTCATTCTCATAAAATGAGAAATCCTCAATAAATGTTAGTGATTACTGCTTGGAACACTGGGTCTCAAACGGTGGCCTGTGCAGCTCTCAGTCCTCAATGTACCTTCAGGGAATCTGCATGTTAATACTGTTTTTCATTACCATGCCAAACAATTTTTTCCTTTTTCAGAGTTTTGATATTGTCAATGATGGTGAAAAGGCAACAGTAGGCAAAATTTTTGGTGTGTTAATCCAAATAATGTAGAAGCACAAAACTTAACTAGTTGTCATTATAGTCTTCTTTATGTACACACATAGGGAAAAGAAATGCACTTAAGAATGTATTGATGAAGCAATAAACTTACTAATGCTATTAAATCTGGACCACTGAATACATGCATTTTTAAAAAGAAAGCACACATGAAGTCCCTCTGCAGCATACTAAAAACATGATGACTGACTGAATGAAAGCTTTTGCCAAGTTATTTTAGTTGCAAGCTAAACTTTTTTTTTTCTAATTAAACACTGTATTTATTTGAAAGAATGGCCATCAGACAAACTGCATTATAGGTATGTTTTTGAACGTGAACAGAACTTGTCACTTGAAGGAAAAAAAAGCTGACAGTATTTGTTGTGATAAAACTTGAGACTTTGAGTGAAAATTATAATTTTGAAAAGTATGTATCTAATACCTGAGCTTGAGATCTGTTTGATACATAAAAACTTTTCTGATGAGATTGCTAGTGATATCAACCTATGGTATTTTTGATATGATTTAATAAAATACGTCAGCATTTGGAAGATATGCTTAATTCAGTGAGTAGTGTTTTCAAGATAACTGATGATTAATGCTAAAAATCATGCATTAAATGAATCCTTTCAAATGCAGAATAGATCAATGGATTTTAATGTGACTAAAGCAAAAAAAAAGTTCACTGATAATGCTTCACAATCTACACTGCAACTATCTTTTAAGAAGCTAGCAATTGCCAAGTTTTGGTATAGCATCAAAGAAGAATATCCATCATTATCTACAAAAGTCATTCAAATATTTCTATTTCTAATAATTAATAACAAATCTGAGTAAGGCTGGATTTTCTTCAGGTATATGCAGCATAGAGTGAATAAAGAAGATATGAAAATATAATTGTCCTATATTAAGCCAGACATTCAAAAGTTCACAAATAAGAAAAATAATGTCACTTCTCTTAAAAATACTTTTTTTCAAAGTGTAGTTTTTAAATGTAATTTTTACCAACTTGCAATGAATTAGTATTATTTTATATGAAGTAATATTTTTAAAATAGTTTTCATTTTAATATATAAATATCAATAGAAATAGACAACAACGTATTGCAGTTGGCTTAAATATATACTGGTACATGAGAACTAATTATTCTGGAATTTTGAGAGGCAATGTTAAACTACTGGCAGTTAGAAATTTGAAATGATATCAAAATTTATACCATACAAATTATAAAGGCTACAAGTCAGGGCTTTTGTTCTTCCTCAGATACCTGGTTTACCAGCCACCACTGACATAACCCACCTACATAGAAGCTCTTTGAAGTCCTGGGTAATTTTTCAGAGTATAAAGAGTTCTTGACACTAGAAAGCTTGAGAACTGACTTCAAATATAACATATGTGCTATATTTACAATTAATCACAAATTCTAAAACTAAATAAAATCCAAATTTTCTAACAAATGTTAATAGTTACGGGATGATTATAGACAGAAGAGTATTTTAATTTTGGGTAGTGTTGGGAAAAGAACTAATGTTTCTTGAACAACTAACATGAGCCAACATTTCCATATTCTAGTTTGAATATGAAGTAACCATATCTATGAAGAAGTACGTGAAAAACATTAGGGATTCAGATATAAAGTAAACATTTCTGGGATGCTTCTTTTGTGGCATTAAAATTTAGGGGGCTTTGAAAGATGAGGAGGATATTTAAATGTAGTGGAAGTAAAGGTAATCAAATGCACCCAGAAATTAATCAACTCTCTTGGTCTTTGATGGTATCACTTTAATTCCAGATCAATATCCCTCATTTGGATTATCGAAATAACCTTTTAACTGGTCTCTCTGGTTCATTTGTGTCATCTCAATCTATTTTTTAACAATAGTAGCTAGAGTGAATTCATTAAAATAGCTAGAGTGTATAATCTTTTGCTTAAAATTTCCCAGTGGCACATCTCATTCAGAGTTGGTCATAATTTTAGTAGTAACCTACCTGCCCTCCATAATCTGGTTCTGAGATAAGTGACTACTTTTGCTACTATTCATCCACTTACTTCCATTTATCCACTTACTTCCACTTAGCCACTCAAAATCTCCTGCTATTATTTAAGGAAGTTAGACATGGTGTATCAGTAGGGCCCCTAAATATGCTGTTGTGCTAGCTTTGAACTTCCTTCACACAGACGGCCATATGGCTTTTACCATACTTCACATGTCTTGACTGATGTCTTGTTCTCAGCCAGTCTCACCATGATCACTCTATTTAAATTGTAACTCTGCCTGAGCCACCCTCTGCCTCTGCCTTGCTTTATTTTCTCTAATTTTGTATCTTCTGACATAAAAATGTTATTCATTTTGTTTATGGTCTGTCTCCATAACTAGAATGGATACTCTTTGAAGGCAAAGATTTTGTGTTATTTTAATCATTTCTATATCTTCAGCAACAATAAAAATGCCCAACATGTAATTTGTGTTTACAAGATATAATTTGAATAAATGAATGAACAAGGCAGGAAAAAAGAAGCCTTAATCTAATATACTGTTTAGGGTACAAACAATAATACAAAAGTTAGTAGAACTTAAGAACATATGTGCGCAGAGCAATAGGGAAGAACAGAACTGGGGGATGAAGTAGGCAAGGTAACATCATAAAGGTTACTCATGCCACGTGCAAGGTATTAAATAAGAACAGTTTGAATCACAGGAGTGTGAAACAATCAGAATCAAAAATTTTTAATACAGAAAGAAAGGGGAAAGAGAAGGAAAAAAAAGAAAAGTGAAACAAGAGAAGAAGGAGGAAGAACTAGAGGTCAGGAGAAGGGGAGAGGGCTATCTAACGAAACAGAGTAACGTTAATGAGGGCAGACATGGAAGCTGAAGTCCTGAGATTCACATAATTGGCTTAATTTCCATTATAACAGACAGAAGATAAGGCTGAGAATGGAACTTTTGAAAAAATATAAATGTTTAATAGGTAAGTAAAAAAAAATAAAAATGAAGGTATAAAAGGCAAGACACAAAGAGAGACAGTGGCCTTGTCAGGGAAGTGGATATTAGAGCAGTGGCCCACAGGATCCATGTAGTTTGGTAGCTAGGAGGTCATGTAAATCCTTGATAGCAGAGTTTCATTAGTGCGGTACAGAGAGAAGCCCAATTCACTCACTTTAAAATGAGAAATTTACAATGCCCAATGGGAATGGCTTGTGCAATACTCCTCACAAGTCATTTCCCAAGGTCTTAATTTTGCTGGGATCTGGTTTCTTGTTAGCTGACTAAGGGTTTTCCTTATCTAGAAATCCTTTAGGTATGTGGACAATGATAATTAATGCAGGAATTACGTAACAATATTCATTATATTCCATTAACCTCAACTTCTGGGCAACCTATAGTAGTAGATTTCACTGGCATAAGAAAGTTGATAACAGTAAATAAAGCAGAAGTATCAAGATTTGACTTTTTGACTTTATTGCAAGAGTAGACAGGTTATTGGAAGGACAGAGCGATATTTTGAGAGGAACAAACATGAAATATGTTTTTTAAGGCAAGTATGCTTTCAACTGTATGAGCAGTGCATAAGTGCACATGTATGGATGCACATGATTGATTGGTAATATATTGATCAGATATTTAGTTCAAGAGAAGAAAGGACACAGTATGGTGTCTCCTTGGCAAATCCTTTAAATGCAATTCTGTTACTTAAGAAAGTCTCTCATTCAACTGTGAAAAAGTGACATTACTTGCTACATATATTTCATCTACAACATCTATCTCCTCACAATAAAGCTGGATATAGATATCAGAATTAATGAGGGATCAAGGACAACTTTATTGAACACATTTCACAAACAATCCATTAGACTGACAAGAGAAGATGGCTCTCATTATCCCATAAGATCACTTTGATATTACTTTAGGGCTATGCTAATGAAAAACGGAAAATGCTGCAGGAGTCTATATTAGCGAAAATCTATATAGGAAAACCTAAGTACAGGTGACCAATTGATTTTGAAAAAGAAATGAGCACTCCACCTTTTGTCCATACCCTTAATTTCAGAGTCATTTATTTTCCTACCTTGCCCCCATATAGTGAAAATATAACCAAACTTTTGACAACAGGCACATAACCATTCTAACTGTGATGTTAATTTTCCTCATTTAACACTCCTTACAAACTGCCAAAAGAGCTATGAAGTTTAAAGACTGACGTGAAGGAAGAATTTGGAGAAGCATTTATCTATATCCCTAAGTAACTGCACAGAAAAAAAATAAAGATTTATAGCTGTCTTTAATTCAAAATCCCACTAAATTTAATTTCAAAATCATTTAATATTCTTTTAAATTTTTTGTATGATATAGTAAAGGTCACTGATCTCTGTAAGAAAGAAATGGGTGCCACCAACAAGTCCTTCTCATGGAAAATTCTGTATGATCCTGGACAGTAACTATCTCAACAGTGTCTAATGTTTATTATAGATTAGTAGTTCTTCCCTCATTTTTACTTTTGTGGCATAAGCCCCACAGTCTTAACATAAACTAAGGGAAAGGGATAGAAAATAACAAAAGGACACATATTGTGGATCACTTACTAACCTTTGCAAGTGAAAGCTCAGAGCCAGGTTTTATTTAAATTGAATAAATACATGCCATAAATCTTGCAACTCAAAAATCATAAAGCAATTTTTACCTATTCCCTGCTATATTCCTCCTGGTCAACCAGTACTTCCTATTCTGATTATAGGTTCCCAGGAATAATTTACCCTAGATAAAGCCTGGTAAATAAATTTAACCAGAAGTGAAAAGTTGGACAAGCCTGAGAATGATACATTAGAAAAATAAAGAAGCTATTTTATTCCAAATATTTCTTTTAAAGCTGTTGAGCAATTCATGTTTAAAAGATCCACAATATGTGTATTAATAATATGACTTGGTATAAAAACTTAGCAAATAGTTTAAGGATTTTTCGCTAATGGAGAAGTGAAGCAAAAAGATTACTTTTTGTCTACTAAACTTTGCTGAACTAAGAAATAAAAGCCCCCCCCGCCCCCAAATCACAATCTGTATTTCCATCTCTATCCAAATTTAAATTTTCAGGCTTTATTTAATGATGCTAAAAAAAATCACATCAAAATGAAATAGAGACGATTGTTTTATAAGATTTAGGGTGAAAATGTAAAAGATAATCTTAGCACCATTATTTAAACCTCTACTTCTGCTGTTTGGAAAGAAATTTTGTATCCTTGTTATGGAAAAAAGATTGAAACATTTTAGAGCAGTGACTCAAGAGGCTCTTCACAGACAGATTATTTAGCACACAGGTTTGACTTCAGTGAGCAAGGATCCCAGACAGCATTACTGTAAACCACACAGATGATCTTTATCTGATAAGACAGTCTAGACCCTAGAAGTATGATATTTTGACATACTACTCAAAGCTGACAAGGAACACAGGCTCCCTTCCTACTGTGGCACTGTCATCTCCAAAGTGGATACTTTACCCACATAAACTAAAATGGTTCCACCATCAAGAACACCACCCAGAAGCCTGACAAAGGAGTAGGGACGGAAAGACGTGCTCTTTCTCTGGACATTTCAAACAGCACATCTGCTCTCATCCTAATAGTCCAAATATTACAAAGACCTAGCAGCAAATCACGCTGGAGAATGCAGTCTTCTCCTGAACGGCATGTGTAGTGGTAAAATCTGGAATATTATATCTATGAAATACTGTACCTATGAAGGTGGAGAGTGAGTGTTGGAGAACCATAGCTGTCTTTCCTACATTGTTTCTGCATCATGTTCTCTTTCAGGTTTCAGTTTTTAGCCTTATTTATATAAATAAAACTCTAGAAATAAGTTGTTCAGGAGAACCGAATTTACAGCAAGGAGTTTTCACACTTTTAAGCCTGAGTAAAAAGTACTTTCCTGTTCTTGAAGTCAAGTGTATAGAGGTTAAAAAAGGGAAGAAATAATTAAGAGAAAATTACGGATACTCTTTAAACTTAGGGATTAATTTATCTAACTATATAATGTTGTGCAAATCAGTCCATAGCACACATTAAAGCTAGGTGGTTTGAACACATTCATTTATTCCCTGCCACTATTCAACAAAAGGCTTTAATGGGGCTCAAGTTTCTGCTAACACAATAAATTAAATCAGATAGAGGGGTGATATAATACCTGAATGATGGGGAATTAAAGTCAACATTCTAAAGAGGAACTAGGTAGCCAGTTGGTATACAAACCTCACGTCGTATTTTTTAATAATTTTAAAGTAAGAGAACTTATTAGGATCTAGATTAATTTTTTCTGTACAAAGTCACATAATTTGGAAACAAGATGAGTTATGTAATTCATATTGTCCATAAGATAAGGGCAGATTGCTTTTCTAAGTATAAATTATAGTATAAATTTATTTTACAGTTCCTCAAGAAGAGGTGTATGTATGTGTGTATATGCATAGTAAATAGTAGTTCCAACAACATTCATGATAAGGCAACATGAGTAGTTGACAAACCTTAGAATTTAAATTCCAAAGTGGTGAATATTTAAATGTCCAGCAACTGGCCAAGCGTGTAATTTAGGAAAGCTGCTCACCCATTCAAAACCTGAATTCTCAATTAAGACATAATGATACTGACACCAAGATCACTGTGGCAATTTAATGATATTTTATATTAAGAACTTAAAAGAAGGCAATTTCTTTCTACTCTGTATACCAAGGATTTATAAAATGTATAATATAACATTATTTAGGTAAAATACTTCATTATTAGACTCTATTTGCTGAGATTTTCTATCTTTTCATTTATTTCAAGTGCATGCATAATTGTTCATCGAAGTATCAGTGTCATCTCGACCTTGACATCTTTTCTTATTGAGGTTAGGTTATTCCTGGTTCTTATAATGAGTAATTTTCAATTGAATCCTGGATATTATGGATATTATATTATAAGATTCTGCATCTTATTTAAATATTCCATTTCATCAAGTCTCCTCTGGTACCATACTGGTGAACAGAGTGGGATCTCATCACTGACATACGGGGTTTAGGGGTAGTCCAAGTTCTTCCCTTGAGTTCATTACTGCTGGTGGAAGCTCCCAACTTGGCCTCCTCTAATATCACCTCTTTACTGCTTCCTGTGTATCTCCACTGACAAGGTGAGGGGTGGCCTCAGTAGCCCTGGCAGTGGTAAAAGCCCTCACCCTGCACTAGGCCTCTTCTGCTGCCATCCAGCAAGCACTGTTAAGGCCAGGTGAGGGTGGAGCTCCAAGCCCCCCACATGGCCTCCAAGGACATGAGAGTACCAGAAGGAGTTTTACCAGCCAGCAGAGATTGGTCTTCTGACGCCACCGGGGGTGTGCGTGTGCACCTGTGGGTGTATGATAAGCCTCTCACAGTCTTGCAGGAGAGAAAAAGCCTAGGCTCTTTACTCAGGCCTTGCTGATGGATGTGGGGCCATCATTTTATGTGGCGTTTTGGCTGGGATAGAGTAGTTTTTGTCTGGAAGTTTTGTACCTTGCCAGATCGGTTCTCTCTTTTCATCCAGCGAAACAGACCAGTCTTTTGCAGGGGGTTTTAGTCCATTGGTATTTCCAAATTGCTGGTTTCTCTAATATCGAGGCCAGGATATATGAAGAAAAGTGAGTCCAAGAGGACTCAGCATCATTCTGTTCTCCAGATCCTGAGGTCCTAGCTGGTATGCTTTTTCTTGCTACCTTTCACAGTTTTCTTATGTGTGTTTTATGCATGATGCCCAGGGATTTTAGCTCTACTTAGTGGGACAGATAGGGGAAAGTGTGTCTACTCCATCTTTCCAGAGGTGAAAGTTTAGTCTTTTCACTACTAAGAAGAAACATACAACTTAATACTGTAACAGTTACGTAATTTTTAAGTCATGTGAACATAATGAACACCTGTCAATTCACTACCCGATCCAAGAAGCACATAAATGCTGTTCCCATTCCCTGGCTCCCGGGTATAAAATAAATTTTGTATTTATTGAATCCTTCCTTTTAGTAGGTTTATCAAGTTTCAACTTATCCATTTAAAAATACTATTATGTTCACACACAAGTACGTATATGTCACTTTTTCAAGCTAATGAGATCATTTCTGCATACTGTTCTATAATTTGCTTATTAAAGTAACTATATTTTGATATCTTTGCAAGCTCTTACTGCAAAATATTTATTCTGGAACAGTATTATTCTCGTTGAAACACTTGAAATTGAGAGTTAGTATTAATGTATTATACTTGGCTTTATTCAGCTTGGCAAATGTATTGTTCTTTTTCATTTGACTTTCCCTCATTTAACTTTTTTATATGTACAACAGTCTTTGGAGACACATACATAAACCAGATAAAGAATTAGGGTATGCTGGTTTTTGTTCACTGCTCCTCATTTGCTGGGTAAGGCATATTTATCTAGGCATAGTTTTAGCTTGCTTAATATTATTCACATTTACATTCACAGAGCCATAAATTGCATCCTGAAAGGGGTCATGACACTGAACTTATTCCAAATGCCAGTTCTCATTTCAGCATCTCAAACTGTGGTATAAATGAAACAGTATGGATTTCTCACCTGTCAGACTTTTTAAGAGCAAAGTCGAAGAGCACATTCTAGTTAATGAGCACAAAGTTTAACCAAATAAGTTCATGAAATTCACAGACGGTTTTGTTCAGCTGCTGCTTCTCCATACGCCTGCTAGTTCTTTGTTCCTTTAAATAAAATCTACACTTACAAGGTGTTCAGAACAGAAGAATGCATCAGAAGCTATGACATAAACTTCCAGTGTTTAGCATTATTAAAAGTGAAAGGATTTATGAATCTTAACTAGCTTTTGATTTAATTATAGTGTAGTACCCATAGTTACTTCCAGTAACATAAATCATAGAGCTATATAATTCATCAAACTTTAAAAGTTAGCTAACTTTATAGTAAAAGTTCATTATGACTAATGTTTAGAGATTGTTTAGGGATAATATACCCTTATAGGTTCTTATATGCTCCTTTTAAACAGAAATATACTTTGCAGCAGGTCTTAATAAAAGTAGTAAAATATAATATTGGGAAAAAGTAATTTTTCCTATTAAAAACATTATTCAAAAATTCTGTAAATCCATTTAAGAAACATATGTATATAGAATTCAGCACGTCAGTAACCTTTTAAATATTTTGTAAATATTAACTTAGGTCATCTTCATAATAATCTTATGAGGTAGGCACTATTAGGATCTTCATATTATAGATGAGGAAATTGAGATACGGAGAGGTTAAGTCATTGCCAAAGGATGCACAGCTAGTTAATAGTAACTAGGAAACAAATCTAACCAGTCTGACTCCAGAGTTCTCATTCTTTACCATTAATCTATGCTGTCTCAATTATCCACAGACACACCCCCTTAAATATTGTGGTGATACTAAAATTAAAAAACAGAAATAAACTTCTTAATTTTTTAAAACAGTAGAAAAGCAAAGTTCTTAGTAATACATTTTTAAGACTCACATTTTTGTTTCTCTCTCCATCCTGATGCATGAGTTTTCTACTTCCGTTTAACATCAAATAACCATTACCTTTCTGATTAATACTTGCTAATCTATGCCTTTATCTCTATTAAAATCTGACTATAATTATCTTTCTTGTTCAACATTTCCTGAATAAAAAATCATTTTTAATAGGTTTTTTTTCACATTTCTTCCATATCTTTATCACCTGTGTACATGTATTGGTTAACTTTACTCTTTAGGTCAATTTGTATGAATGCCTTGGATGTCAATTCTGCTGTTGAGTTAAGAGCGTTCAAGGCAGGCACTGAGTGGAGGGGCCCAGGGCACAGGCAGGCTCCACAGTCTCACCTAACAATAGCTGGTCATGGTCACAGGGAGAAAAGGGAAGCAGAGCTCATTTTCCCTGCCTGAGGTAGGGGAAAGACAACTTCTCTGTCAGGTGTCTGCCAAAGTGGCTTTAGTTTTACTGGAGAGAATATACAATCACAACAATGTATTTCAATAACCCGGGGTACGTAGTTTGTTCTTGTTAGGCACAGATAAACGTGCTTGGATGATTCACAGCCACACTTTATATTAACCAATCAATGTCAAGTAGTCAATGTTCAAACAAAATCTTTCAACAGTGTAACAAGTGTATCTGTACTTTAAGCCTGATTTTATAGATTTAGACAAAATCCTGGTGAGTATACTTTAAAAAAGGTTAAATGAGATTAAGCCTCAAAAGAGATTTTTCCCAGTGTATCTTCCAAACAATATTTCAGTGATTTACATTTGGGAGACAATTAGATGTTTGACACAAATACTATTTGAACCAATAAACAGATGTATAGATAAGTAAATAAACAGTATATAACTCAGGAATGTTTTTTGTTGTTACCTATTAGCACTTGCCAATAAAATTATATATAGAGAAAAATATGCACTGTTTTGGGCTAAATGATACAAGGATAAAATGTTCTTCCTTAGATGCTCCTCTCCCTCCCCTCAGGCCAATAATTTCTTATTGCTGTTGTCACAGGTTAGCACAAACTGAGGGGTTTAAACAACACAAAGTATTAACTTTCAGTTCTGGAGGTCAGAAATTCAAAATGAGACTTACAGAGCTAAAAATCAAAGGATCAGCAGGGCTAATTTCTTCTGGAGGCTCTAGGTGAGAATCTATTTTTTGCTTCTTCTATCTGCTAGAAGCTGTTGGCATTTCCTGGTTCCTGGCCACATCACTCCAATTTCCCTTCTCCTGCCTCCTGTTTATAAAGACCTTGTGATTGCAGTGAGTGCCTAGCCTCCCCATCTCAAAATCCTTAATGACACCTACAGAACCCCTTCCACAGGGTCCAGGAGTCATCTTTGGGGAGCCATTATTCATTTAGCCTATCCCTTTGCCCACCAAAAAGTACTCAAAACCATGTGTTTCCAGCATGCTGATGCTCACTAACAATCATGGGTAATTAATTGTTTATCCCTCAATCAAAGAAAAATCTTTAGGAATCCAGAGTTTTCCAGGTTAGTTAGGCTCTCTCATACTAACTACAGTTGTAGACATGACTCAACTACCATTGAGCACTTCACTTTTGCCCCTTAACAATATTGGGCAAGTTATTAGTTGTAGAGAAACATCTCAGGAAGACTTAAGTAGAATAAAATCAAATAAAGGCAGCTGGCATGGGAAATGGATATTAAAAAAATAGGACAATGAGGAATATCAGTGGAATAGACCCTTTTGATTGTATTTTGATATGAAGTGGAATCATGGTGTGATCCTTCAAGGATATGAAAACATTTTGTTGGTGTATTACTCAGGAATATATTTAGGTGCATGTCACAAAAACCTGTAAGGTCTTAAACAAATAAGGATTATATTTTCCTTACTTAAAAAGTGATCTGGAAGTGGAAAATTCAGTGTTGGCTGGACAGCTCCTTCTGTCTCTGTTCTCTGCAATAACATGTATTTTTCACAAATGTTGTTCCACCTCCAGGTAGCCTACCTGCATTTCAGAGATTAGACAGAAAGAAAAGAACAAGAGTTAAACAGGTGATGCCCACACCTGTCCCTTGTTATCAGGAACACAAAAACTGTCCCTGAAGCCCACATGCACAACTCTTGTGTTACATTTGCAAGACTGTCACATGGTCACTCTGAGATATGACAGAGCGTAGGAAGTAGCTGGGCACACTACTTTCTTCAAAGAGATCAGATTTCGACCAGGCCACTACCAATGTCTGTCAGTTTGTTAATAGTTTTCTTATATAACTGTTTTCTCATACAGTTCATAATCAAGCCTGTGGTTCTTATGAAAAGATGTCAGGAATAACTGAGATGTGACCTGAGGGTCTCCATGTTTGCTATCCACACTGGACTTTTGCTGAACATTCTAAGTTAAAATTGCTGAATATTGGCTGAGTAGCCAAAAGGAAAGAACAATCCCGAGGACTGTACTTTGTCTGAACTAAGGAAACCATACATTTCCCAAGTAACAGATGTGATGGGCTGGATAACCCGATCATGTATAGAGAGCAAAGTTACCCTCCAAACCAAATTCTTGGAAAACACTGTGCAAGTCTGCATGAACTTTCTCCTTTTCCCCATAAAAACCCCTACCTATTTTCCTCTGATGGGGTACTATTCTGAGTTCCTCTGAAATCTGTGATCCCCTAATTACAATTCTAAAACTCCAAATAAACTTCATTTCGCTTCTCTATAGTCCATAGGCGTTCCAGTTGACATTTTTCAAGATAATTTTATTTTAATAAAAAAGGATTTTTAAATCACCTGGGAAGCCTGATCAAAATACCGATGACCCCCAGCTTCCTCATTATGATTATGGCATTATGGGATACATTGTGGGCATAAACAGATATTCTGGAGAGAAATTCCTTATTTCTCTCCGCTTTCCCTCAACATTTGAGAACTATCACACTATGCACATAATAAACAATGAACCTCCCACAAGCAATGCACTAGAAGTATATCTTTGTACAAAGATTGCCCATCCAGGAAATTGTCCTATGAGAAAAATTAAGGAGAGGTATTTCCTACTCCACTTTCGGTATTGCTGCTTAACTGAAAACTACAGGTGAGAAATAGCTAATTAATGAGATCTAGAAGATGTAGGGTACAGGTGCTCAAAACACATTACTCAATAGGAGATGATTCTTTTAAACTAAGAAAAACTCTTATGAAAGATAATCATTTAGAAGAAATACCGGCTTACACTGATTTACACACCTGTACTGAGAAAGACGACTATTAATTATTGTCACTTTTATTTCCTCAAATTTAATGTTTGGAAAAAAAACAACAGTCTATTTTACTGCATATTATATTTATGAAGGATAATTTACAATTCTTGTTCAGGAAAAGCATGACACCTTGCAAATCGTAACATATTTTTGGTTATACATATATTTTACCTACAATATTTTCCCTGATTAAAAACAAAACAAAAAAAAAGCTTGACACATTCCCTTACTAAACTTTTGCTGAAATAACAGGAACTATCTTAATTTCGTCCTCTAATTATCTCAGTAATTTCATGGTGTTTCACATAGAAATTAATTATTCAATTAATAATTTTATTTAATATGGTCTGTAAAAAATTGTGGAGGGTAACAAAGCAAATGTTTCTTTTCCTTAAACAAAACAATTTAAAGTATCTTCATTTATTTTTTTCACTAGAAACTACAGAGTAGGCAAACTTTTGAGACAATGCTACAGCTTTGCAATGATTTCCACTGGCTTGCCGAGAAGGGAAAGGGTAAGCAGGAGGAAACTGAAACTATAAGGTTGGAAACTGAAACTATAAGGTTCACGGTGGAGCAAAGTAAATCTGATCTGGAATAATGAAATTTTCATGGCATCAAGAAGATGGCTTCTGTATTTCCAAAACTTTAGTAAGGCACTTTCTTATTTTAACAGTCTTGTTGTCATCAATGGGGAGATAATCGTTAAAGCCATTGATTTTTATATCATTAAACATTTAAAAATTCTCATTTACTAGAATAACTGTGTATGAACAAATAACATAATGGACTGGAATGGATATATTATATCATATTAGAACATTACAGGAGATATACAAATATTTTAGAATTAAGGTTTCAGAAGTTGACAGTGGTCTAGGAAGGGGTCTCTTTTGTTTATTTGTGTTCTCTAGTTTTGCATTCCTTCTGAGGGGAACTGCCTGCACAATATCTTCAAGAGGGAGTAGTTTATATTTGCATTTACACACATGTAACTAGAATATGACTCCATTACCAGGCTAAAGCTAATTTTAACCAAAACTAGTCAGTGGATATCTACATATATATGTATTGAATACAGAATATATATATATATATATATATACTCATTGAATATAAAAATACATATATATTCTAAATATAGAATTATATACACTGACCATCTGCCTAAGAAGTGGTCTGATCAAAAATTAATCAAAAATGTGATAATAACTGAATTTAACTAATTATATTGTCTTGCACGTCAAATCAGTTTAATGGTAGAGTACTAAGTTTGCAATAATGGCTTTCAAGATTCTGTGGGAACAACTATTGTTCTTCAAAAGTTAATCAGTAGAGCTGTTATTAACATGCTAGAACTATTGCTGTGTTATAATATTATAGACTCTGTGAGACTTAACCAAAAACTCAAGTTTCTGTATGTACCCATATCCTTAACCTACATTTCTAGAAATAAATGTTTCTTGCAAACAGGAAGTATACAAAAGCAGTCAAATATATGTTGCTGTAGCAAATCCCAATTATGTAGTGACTTTTCAGGGTTTGATGGTAGTTTAGAAAAAGGCAGATGATGTAGAAATTCTGTGCATAGATTTAAGTAATGGAAAGTTTCTTGCCATATATTTGAGAATGCCTGTGTCCAGAAGTGTTCTAGTCCCGAGACATAAGCTTGATAATAGTCCCCGACCACTGTATCTATACAGTACATTAAATAAAAAAATCACGTGGAAGCTGAGAATTATTTTCACACATTCTATATTGTTAAGCTTCTTGATAGAAGAAAAATACAAAAGACTGATTTTGAATTATGACATGAAGAGGCTGAGCCTCCCAGTAGAACTCACACAGTCGGGGACCTCTCGCTTTCCTGTTTATTACCAATGATGCTGGTTTACATGACCCTTTTATGTAGAAGCAGGAGGTGATCTGGGATTTTAAAATGTGAATTATAGTTCCATTGTACTTCCACTAAATTATGAACCAGGGAATTATTTAATATTATTGGAGTCGTTCACTCAGAAGCTGATTATATGTTCTCTGTGGTGCGTTAATGAAGTATGGGATTTTTTTGCATCAGGACAACTTAAATGTCACTCTGAGAATTCCTTTCCAGGTAAATTGCATATTTCACAGTTTGGTAGAAAGAATTTTAATATGAAGAAAATGTTATTGACACTAAAAAAACAAAGGGGTATTATAATTTCTTAACTTATTCTCAGACTTTGGAAATATAATTAAATAATTTGTGACTAATTTAATTTTAGTGGCTATAATATGAGAGGAGTGTATAAGGCACATTTTTCAGAACTGAGTGTGGGGAGGGGTGATTATACTTAAAAAAAATTAAAGATCTGGGTACAGTAAAAGATCTGGATACAATAAAACTTGATCGTACTCTAGTTTACAACCTAGTACAGCTCAACAGAAAAACTGAGAGCTGATTTGCACATAATCTAGTAAGATACCCTTTCTATTCTTCCTGCTTAGTTGTACTGTGTCTCCATGCTACAACATGTAGCATTTTTCTCCCCTACTCTGATTCTTTTTGTTCTTTACACAATTCTATCATTACACTGATGATGCTAATTACAGTATGACTGGTATTATTATACCTGGAATTTTTACTATACCAGGCAGTTTGCTAAGTCAATCAATCCAATGCAATAGGCATCAATAGAATGGTTAACTGGATTGACTCTGCAGTCAGATGCACGTACTCTATTTTCTGCTCTACCAGTGATAAATTATGTGACATTATCATCTACCTTTCTATGTATTTGTTATCAATAAAATAAAATAACAATAATATGTACTATTAAGACTGCTGTGAGAATTAAATGAGTGCGTGGCACATGATAACCAATTCATAAATTACAGATGTTGTTATTAATACAATTAGGAACATTTTAGAGATTTTTTTAAATACAATTAGCTCCATTTTAGAGCCTTAGCTCCACTACGGCTTAAAAATGTAAAGCAATTTGTTAATGACAAATAGTTTTACACAGGTTTGTGTACTTTACACAGGGTTTGGATCTAGGTCTTCTTTCTGACATCAGAACCACACTTTCAAATACGATGGCTGTACTGTCTAATATCACTAATCTAGTTTTCTCAAATATTTTCAATACTTTAACCTTTTATACATTAATAAACCTAAACTCTATATAAAAATACAATGTTTTGACTGAATATAATTGAAGATGGAAACAATATGCTTTATGCTGGGTATGGTAAATGTTGACCAATACTGTAAGTAAATAGATGAAGAAGATATGATCTTCATATACTGAGAAACACCCCTTTGCTAGCATATATGCACACTGAAATATTTCTTGCCAGAATAAGGAAATAACCTTATGAACAGATGTATGTGCTCCTAGCATAAATTGAAGAATGAATGTGAATTAGAAATTGCGAATTGTAAGATGGAAGAAGCATGAGAACTGATACTTATGGGGAAATAAAACTAACAATTACTGACAGTACTGTGGCTCTACATGTTCATCCTGATGTTAATTATCAAATCATCCTACAAGTCATTATGATTTCTGTTTTAGAAGTAATAAAACTGATATTCATAGATGTGGGGTACTTTGCTAAACATGATAGTAATGGAACAAAAGGTTAAGACAGATCAACAAAAGAAAAAAAGAGAAAAAAAGAAAATTTAGTTAAAATATATATGACTGTTGGAATTTAAGCCTGAAGGTCATATAGAATGGTATTCTAACATCTGGTGACTATTTTAATTAAACATCTCCCAGATGCACTGTTCGACGGTTTTGGATAATACCATTATCAGCACCAAACCGGCGATGGGCTCCATTTCCCCAGTATCACTTAGTGGCCTCTGATTCAGTAGGCATTTCACTTATCTTAATGTTCAATCCTTATATATTTACTGAATTTTGATTGTGTTTTTAAGCAGAAATTGTTCCATACGGTTAACTTGATCTGTTTTGGGGACTCGCAAATTAGTTACTAAAAACAATAAAACTTACTGGGATAGAATCAGTCCAAGCTGATCTTGGTCAAATTCACCAAATAATAGTAGGAGGCCAGTAGGTGTACTTGTGCTAGATAAGCCCCATCTATGAAGCATGATAATCACAAGGAGTTTGGGGGTATGAAAGCATTGTCTCCAGCTCCTCAGTGGAAAAGTCATTTAGCAGAAATGTAGGGGCCAGCTAACACCCCTTGAGAGAGTCCCTGGAAGCCAGTTTTATTTGCTTTGATTGAAAGATGGAATGAAGCAAGCATAGGACTGTAGAAAATAAGTTTATGTTGTTAAATACATTCCTTCAGTTTTGGGAGACAATATCTATTTTATACTAAGGACAAAACTACTATTGTAAGAAATGGGGGTATGAAAGGGAGGATGGGTTTCAAATTATATAGGAGGATATTCAAGGCATGATGATCACCTATAGAACTATCTCTAAAATAGAGATGACAGTTACTTATCATAGGATTGTCCAAGAGATTAACTTAGATCACATATTAGGATAGTATCCACCACATAATACAAACTGAAATTTGATTGTGCTCTCCTCTTTTAAACTCTCAAACATGCAAAGATAAAACCCCCATTGATGGATTAAGTTACTATATCAAGTGTCCCTCAAGGAGTATCAGTAGAAACGTAATTTTTAAACATTCCTGTCTTTTGTGGTCTGCTTTTAGTAATATCTCTTTGCAAAGCCAGGGTTCTTGACAGGAAGTATGTGTGCACTTTGGGAGCTGGAGACTCCAAATTAAAATGTAAATCTTCTTTTCAGTAAAACTTGCAAGTTCTGTAGGCAGTAATGGCATGCTGACTTTAGGCAATATGGTTCAATTTATTGTGCTGCCACAGATAGTCCTTACAATTGGGATCCATTCCCACAAACAAAATGCCTGAGCTGAAGCCTAGGAGGGTAGGGAGAAACACAACAGGGAGCCTTACTTTCTTCTCTATTTCCTGATTTGAAGTCAGTTTCAAGTGAGTAGATTAGAGGTTCAGAGATACCCCACTGGCTAAGATCCTCATTGAGGTCATACTTTAAAACAGATAATTTGTATCAATTGCATAATAAAAATAAAAAGCTACCCATCTTTATATTATAAAATGTAAATATGATAATACGTTTGGAAGACAGTGGATAACTTTTAGTTAAGTCAAAAACTTTCTGTATTTTTTTAACGTGGCTTAAAATTTTTGATCTCAAGTATCTTACAGTATATATGTATTCCTTTCTTTTCCATCTGTGCATGTCCATTTCCTTAACCATTTTTATTCTTATCAAACTCAAAAATATCTTTAAGAATCTGTATAGCAATCTAATGTCTTATTTTCAGTCTGTTCATGTTTTAACAAACCCATGGAACTTGGCTTGTGTTTAATTGGCATATAGGCATATTTTATATCTTTTTATTATATATTATTTTCTATATAATTTATTCAACATATTAATTAATTAGATATTTACTCTATTAAATGTGAGGAAGACAAAGATGACTGAAGCATTAGACTGTACTTTGTAGGAATTCATAGTTTAGTATATCACTGTTCAATTAAAAATATATTAAAAGTCACATAGGTAATTTTAAACTTCCTAGTGGTAACTTTAAAAAAGTAAAATAAATTAATTTTATAATTTATATTACTATATGTCAAATATTTCAGAAAGTAATCAATGCAAGAATTTACTGAGCTATTTTATATTTCTTTTTTCATTCTTAGTGTTGGAAAACTGGTATGAGTTTTCTAATTAACAGTACATCTCAATTTGGGCTACCCACATTTCAAGTGTTCAAAAGCCACAAGGAGCTAGTGGTTACTGTGCTGGACAGTGCAGGTCAAATGGTTCAATAAAGATACATGTAAATGATACAAATGAACTTTGAATGAGTTATTTTGAAGAATGCTAATGGTATATTGAGGGGAAGATTTTAAAACAAGTTTATAGTGGAGAGATCTTTCAGTAGAATAAGCATGCCAGTATCGTAAGTGTTTTCTTATATAGTCATGGAGTAAGATGGCCAGTAATAAAATGGAATCAGCTTTTAGTTATTTAATTCACTTCCGCAGCTGCAGATGCAGAAATGCTGAGTCATAAACTGAAATAAGCCAGAATTTAGAAACACTAACTTATACCTTAGCTTTTCAGAAACTTAACAATGGGAGAGTCAAACAGGCACAATCATGAGCAGTCATAAAATGGAGAAAATCCCGTTCGACAGAACTCCAAGGTATTTGGGACAATACATCGGCTTTAGGGGACTACTTTCCTCCAGGGAACGCTCCGGCTACGGGGAAAGTGAGCACTAAGTATGTCCATCCTCCACGACTCTCATTCTAAGACTAGGTGTTCTTCCTAATGAAATTATCTGACACGTATTCTGAGGCTCAAAGAGCATACTGCACAAATGGAGATAATTATCAATTCTAATTTTTATATATTAACGTGTAAACTTTTCAGTTTATGTATTTTTGGAGCTACTCAGCTTTATCCTTCCATTGGAAAACCTGTCTTTGACAAATATTTTAATAGGATAACATTTGTCAAACAATCTGTCTTTTTGTATGATTCTTTTGAATATTCACTAGATGGTTCAAAATATTAGTGCTTAATTTCACTCAATTCTGGTATAGATGATACATTTATCCAATAAAAACAGAGTTTCTCAACTTCAGTATAATTGATATTTCGGAATAATTAATTATTTTTGAGGGCCTTTTAAGTACACTATAGGATGTCTAGCCATGTACTCAGCCTTTACACACTAGATGGCAGTAACACAATCCAGGCTGTAGCATCAAAAACACCTCCAAGCCGCAGCTAAATGTTCCCTGCGGAACAAAATCACCTATGTTTGAGAACCATGTATAAAAAGTGGTAATCCATCAAGATTCTTTCAATATATTGAGAAATTCCAAAGTTTAATGATAGATTTTCAAAATTAAACCTTGTCTACAATCTATCACCTTTTAATTTGGTTAGTTTCACTCTGCTTTATAGAGATAAATTTCACGGTCTTCTCATTTGCAAACTTTGTTTCCAAAAATTACATTTCACTAGAAACTACAAAATATGAAGTTTTTTAAGTTCCATAAATTGAATAACTTGTTTCAAAAATTTCACATAGTTTTAATAAATTGCTATCAAATTTATGAAAATATCCAATGTTATCATAAACTTACATTTATTAAAAATAGCTTATCAAAAACCTCAAATATTTGTAAAGTCTTGATGACAGGTAGCAAAAAGACCAGAAGAATACTAACCTCCTAAAATACATTTTAAAAAATTCAGTATTTAATGTGTTGCAAAATTTTTTGTTGTTACAATACTCTATTTGTCTACATTAAACATACTTTAAAATTTTGAAAATTATAGTTCCTATTTTGATTGGCTATTATGTCTTTATTAAATACATTAGCAAATGATTAATGTACCACAACCAATTCCATATACATTCTATGTTATATTGAGTTTCATAACATAAAAACATTATCTTGAGCATTATTCCATTAAAATTTGTATTTTTGTCTATTCCAAATTTTAAGATGAATTTTCAGTAGCGTTAATAACAATATCAGATGTTTCATCTTTGACCAAATCAACTTCTAAAGCTTTATTCTGATTACATGAATTGTAGGAAATGAAGAAAACATTATTAGAATAAATTGATTTTCCATTGGAAGCAGAAGACATGGCCTCTACTTTAAGTGTTTTCAAAGCCTTTCTTCTAATAGAGCCAACACCTCACAGTTTTGGCTTCACTTTTTGTAAAAGCACAAAGACCACGAAATAGAAAATGAGTAAAATGTACTTAGTAGAGCATCCTTTGATCTAAGTGGAAAATCATGTTTCACAGGGTGCTATGTCAAGATATTTCCTGCAGCTATCTGTGTTAAATCATCAGCTTCCCATACATTCTCCTTTAAAGTGCTATTAATTTTGAAGTTTGTGGTGATTCTTCTTAAACAGATTCATGTCTTTTGGTTTTCACATGGCTATTAATACCATTATAATTAATTATACTTTCATTATTAAATTTCTTGAGAAAAATATACTTAGTGCATGATTATTAAACTCACTCTTTTCCAAAGTGCTTTCCTCCCAAAATAAATAGTATCAACAATAGAATGAAATAACAAATGCAGATTTATTTCAATGGCAAGTTTCCTATGATACAAGTGAAGTTTAGGCTTCAAGTTCCTTCAGTTGAACCTGATTTTTTAGGAGATAGTTATAGTAAGGTATTCACAATTTTTTTTAATTTGCAAAACTAGGGTATTTTAGGTATACTTTCAAAGTTAACTTTTGGTGGACTCTTTCTTGGAATGTGACCAGGCTTGGCCATGTAAAGTTCCAGTGGACAGTGAAAACTGGGAAAACCCAGAACTGGACCCAAGAACTATTTCCAGGTGCACAGATACCTGGAGAAGATTTTCAGATGGATGTTTTGCCAGGAGATCAGTTCAGTTGTAGATTAAAGGATATGGAAACTGACACTTTTGTTGAAGCAGGCTATAGGTAAAAATAGGGCTCTAATCAAAGGAGGGTTTTCTAGGAGAAGGGGAGAACCCAAAGATTGAAAAATTAGGAGCCAAGAAATTTATCAATTCAGGCCAGCAGGTAATAGTATCTCATCTATTAGACTTGAGTTTAGGGCAAGTTCAGCTTTTCCTTGGGGAGGAATTTACAGAAAAAGCAAGGAAAAGCTCTGACCTACAGTGTCTGAGACAGTTTGTAAATAATAAGGCAAGAATAGGCCTAATACCTTGATCTGGGATTTCCAGCCTCCAAAACTGTGAATTTCTGTTGTTTAAGCCACTTTGTGATACTCTGTTACATAACATCTATCCTAAAACAGGTTCAGAGAAAAAAATGCTCAACCCTCTCCTCTACATAATTTTCAATCTCTTAAGTTTGCATTTGCTTCTATGTTATTTTTTATCTGTTGAAAATTATTTTGCAGACTTCTAACTATGAAAAAAGAAAAGTACTTAACAAAGTATTACTTTGGAATTCACTTTAAATCTTAGCAATTCATGTTATGTGTGAATCATATAACTTTAAGCTAAATTACTCTGTCTACAAAAGATCGTTACTGTTTAAGAAATAATGCCATACTATGGAACTAATAAAACTTTTAAAATGAATACTGAATATGGGTTGTGAGATACCACAGATCCTTTATGAATTATGACACTGGATTACTTTACATGGAATACATTTTTAAAAGCTTGAACAGTACAAATAACGGATTTTCAATGATGCTATACATCTTTTCTATGCCTGATTAGCTGCTTGCATTATTTATAGCTCTGAGTTTGTGATGGAAACATAAGAGTCATGAATCTTTATGCCTCACTTGACAAGGCAACTAATACATCACTAAGCCCTCCCATTCTTGTTACACTTACCTGTAAACCAATAGTGTCAGCCCTGAATTATTTCTGATATTGAATCTATTGATGAACTGCAAAGGTTAAAATTAAAGTCTGATTTACGCTGTGATCAAGAGCATGGTGTTAGAGCACCAAGTGATCTGTGCAAATGATAACCATAAATATACCCCAGATTCAGCTTTATAGCTCCTCTAGGAAGCTCTGCCTTCCTTTTCTTTCTCCCTCAAGGAGATTGCTGAGGATAAGAGGGCTGATAAAAATCAGTCTCTCAGATCCTGATGACTGTGTGAACAAATCACCTGCTTTTCCCCCTTTGTAGCTTCATTCAGTAGAATTTTAAGACTTTGAACAGATGAATTTGACCAATGTGATCTGTGCTCTATTACTTGTAGGCAGGTAGTACAGATCAGAAAACCATTCACTGTATTTCACAGAGGTTCAGAAGAGTTTGATGTCTCTCCTGGGAGTAAATAGGTGAGTCTCTGAAAGCTTTACTTTCCTGCATCTCTAGGCTCTATTTGAAGGCTGGCGTATCAATTCTCTCCAGCTTATCTCATTTAAGCAGACAGGTTTCAATGACAGCAGGTTATCAAGAGACATGTAGGCACAGATGAATTCAAATATGAAAAAAAAAGGATAACCCCACTGGGCTGAGATGGCAGAATATCAAAGGGCCGGTATTAAGTTGGAATTTCTTTGAATTACCTTAAACTTAAATGAGTAAATATCATCAAGCCCGAGGATGTCGGCAGCAGGACTCTGTGAAATACCATTACTTCCTCCCAAATATTAGATATGACCTAACTAGCCCATGGGATTGTATTTATAGCATAAGCATTATATCTCACCCATAGATAAAAGGAATTAGATTTTTGCCTTCAATTTTATTCTGTTTTTCAATCTTGAAGTAAAGCCAATGAGCAGCATTTTCCTTGGATCAAGTGCTTAGTTTGTACCTACTAATGGATCCCATTTGATCAAAATTGTAAGTTTTAAAAGAGTCATCTCTGGATTTTTTCATGTTTTGTGTAGAGGAAAATACACAGGTAAATACATTTTAATGATTATAATAAAATCACATAATATAATGGGTTTCCTTATCAAACTGTATAAATAGTAGTGAAAAAAGAAATAATATTTACATAGTAAGTGGTCAATTGCTGTGCATAAAAATGATTTGAAAATAAATTATTTCCAATTTATTGGGGAAACTTGGAATTTAGACATATATAACATTAAGAATCCTTTTGAAAGGGAGCAGGATCCTGTGCTGCTCACCCCCTCCAAAACCCTGCATCTTGTTTATGATAAGGCCTTCCAGGCCTCGCTGACTCACAGAGCAGGCTCAAGCAGTTGACTAGGGCAAGCCTGCGGGCACTAGGGGGTGGCAACAAGTCTGACCACCTATCTCAAGGATTAACTGAGCTTATATCTTCATTTCTCTATTAAACTTTCATTGAACAGAATCTTTGGGGATGTTTTGTTTTTTGGGGGGCGGGATGCTGAGTTCACTAGATTGCAGGCATTCTGCTTAACAGCAACTTTCCTTTTTGTTACCACGGCTGTTGCCCCTCTCTCAAACAGAAACCAATTACTCTTCTCTAAGTATCAGGAGGAAGTTGCTGAGAAGAAACAAGAACTGCTTAGAACCCACCCAGTCCAAGATGGTAGAGGATTTGACTTCCAGTGGACATTGAGCCTCATTATATGCTCACTGTAGTGTACCAGCATGCTAAGTGACACACCCACCAGCGCTATGACAGTTGATGGTTGCCATGATGAAACCAGAAAAGTCCACACAAGGACTAAAGAACTCAAAGAAGGACTGACTGGCTCCATCGTACCTGGTAGCAGGACATGATGGTAGAAAAGTCCACATGGCCCGACCCAGGCCAGAGCTGTTCCCACGGCCATCTTGGCTGATGGCTCCCTACTCGAGCGCATTTTCCCCTGCTAGAGCTTTTTCTTCCCTCCTCCTTGCCTGAGCACTTTCCTTCCTTTTCCCCTTCTGAGAAATAAAGCAGCTGTTCACTTCGTCACTATGCCTCTGCTGTGTGAATACTTTCATAGTTCGCAAGAACCCACATGTTGGTGGGCCTCCTAATTTAGGGGTCCTGCTATCTGCTAACACTTTCACAGAGTAAAGAGTCCAATCAAATAATGCTTAAAATTTTTCAACAATGTAAAAATACGTATTTTTGACAGATATTAATAAGGCTTTGTTAAATGCAAATAAATTCTATGGAGAAAAGTGATAAAATAGATCTACTGAAAAAATAAAGCATTCCAATGGCCAATTTTACAATTTGTATTCAGTAGGGACTTAAGAGAGAAAATAGATCCTCAGAGAATGACACCTTCAGGGGAGTGAGTGTAGTTTTTTCTTCTCTGCCTTGAGTGGAGTAGCATATCTTTGAGCTCCTCAAGGAAACAATCAAATTTCCATTATTCGTTAAGTGCATAAAACTCAATTAATGACTACATAAAATTATAGCATTATTTATTCAAAATGTACATATTAGGAGTATTAAAGTTATTGTTTTCTGGAATAAAATGTTTAAAATTTTTACTCCATTTACATGTTCATTTTAATTGTCAATGGTTTCCCTTGTATTTTGTCCTAAGAATGAAATTCTATATAGCCTAACATAGCAATAATCAAGGAAAATAACTGATAAATAAAATACAGTACATTAAAGTACTTCCAAGTGTCCTCCATTTTATTTAGAAATGTAATTATATTTTTATTTTTATTTGAAAATGGATTATTAGACTAAACATCAAAAGTATAAAGGATGTTTACGTAAGAACACACCAAATGATATTTGTTTATTCAATTATGTCATTAAGGTTTCACTGTTGAGTAGATATCTATCTGTAATATCTATTTAAGTCTTTGTGTTTTTGTGTCATTCAGGAAACTATTTTAGGCAGAGAACTTTTTAGTTTCAGACTTCAGAAATCCAAATCAAACTTGTTTAAATAAGAAGCGGGAATTTTTTTATTTATAAAATGGAGGGTTCAAGGGGAAGCCTTCAGATACAGAGATAGAGACAAGTACTTAAATGTGTCAGGATGCTGCTTCTCTCTCTCAGTGCTCTGATGTTCTCTGTGTTGCTTCATTATTAACCAACCTGTGTTCATATAGTAAAATAAAGGGACTGGTCAAGAGCTCTTCCAAGATTTTATTCTAATACATCAAAACACATAAGCTTGTCTCTTTCCCCATACTTTGAGTAAAACTTCAAGAGATGGTGCTCGTTAGCTTCGTGTGGCCACATTCTGGCCTCCAGAAGAGTCACTGCAGCTGGGGATGCAGCGCTGATTAGTCTGGCCTAAACACATACCCATTTCTATGAAGGATGGTAACATTCATTCAGACTCAAGCATCTAAAATGGGTCCCTAAATACAAAGAGAGCTAATGTTGCTATAACTGGGAAAAACAGATTGTGGGAAGGTGTTACAGGTCGAATTTTGTCCCTCCAAAAATTCATGTGCTGAAGTCCTCAGAATATGACCTTATTTAGAAACAGGATCATTGCAGATACAAAGTTAAGATGATATCATTAGCTTAGGCATTAATCCAGTGTGACTGAAATCCTTATAAAGAGAGGACATTTGGACACAGAGATATTCACACAAGGAGAGTGCCATGTGAAGATAAACTCAGAGAGTGGTAAGATTCTTCCACAAGCCAAGCCAAGGAGCGACAAAGATTCCCAGAAAACTACCAGAAGCTAAGCAAGAGGTACAGAACAGATTATCTTTCATACCTTTCAAAGGAACCAACTTTGCTTACAACTTGATCTTGGACTTCTAGCTTCCATGACTGTGAGGGAATATATTTCTGCTGTTTAAGCCATCTAGTTGGTTGTACTTTGTTTAGCACCCCTAGTGAACTAACAGAGAAGGCAAAACCAGTAACTGTCCATTACAGTAAATATCTAGATGAGCGCTCTTTAATATATACCAGCATTTATTATAATATGACAAAATTAAAAAATTTTCTAAACTTTCTATTTTAACTTTTAACATCAAAACATGAGATACTAAAGGTTTAAATCTCTTTATTTTCATGGTAGCCTATACCCACTGAGCCCTGCTGCTATAAGGCTTTACGTCTGGTTGATGTCATCATGTCCCCGGAATCTAATAGAGTTTCTTACATGACAAATAGGTTCAATAAAGATTTGTTGGTTTAAAGAATTATAATTGTAGTGTATAAAGGAAGGATCTACTAACAGTGGTGTTTATGGAACATGCTAGGTGCTGGGTTAGTTATTATCATGAAAAGAAGCAAAGGATGCAAAAATTCACTTTGAGAAGTTATTAGTTTCTATTGCTGCTGTAAAAATTATTATAAACCTAGTAAATTTAAAACAATATAAATTTATTATCTTAAAATTCTGTAAGTTAGAAATCTGATGTAGGTCTCAAATGGCTAAATTCAAGGTGTTGGCAGAGCTGCACCCCTAACTGGAGGTTCTAGGAAGAAGAGCCATTTCCTTGCTTTTTCCAGCTTCCAATGGTCAACCACATTCCTTGCTTTGCCCTGGGCCCCCTTTCTCCATCTTCAAACCCAGCAAAGTTGCATTCTGATCATTGTTCCATAGTCACATCACCATCTGATTCTATTCTGCCGTTCCCCGCCTCCCACACCCCCCAATTTTAATGACCCTTGTAATTACAATGGGTTCACTTGGATAATCCAGGATAATTTCCTCATTTTAAGGTCGTCTGATTAGCAACTCTAATTCCATCTGCAACTTTACTCCCTTTTTGTCATTTGATATAACATATTCTTCACAGATCAAAGGGATTCAAATGTGAACATCTTTGGGTTGCTGTTTTTCTACCTGCCGCAAGAAGCTCACAGATACTACCTTGGGGTGGCGTAGGGAAGACAGAGAAAGTAGAAATAAATTTATTTAAGGTTTCCAAAGGAATGGCACAAGTTTTTCTCCTCTTAACTGATATAACAGATACTTAATTGAGAACGTGCATTACAACAGTGCCCTAATTCTCCCTTTCCCTTTTGAGAGTTGTCAGTAGAAGAATAATTATACATTTATGCTGTTTCTATTCTACAATGCTATGTATTAAAAAAAATTAGGGCTGTCTTACATTTTAAAGCTATTGATTAATTCTGATACTTTAAGACCATTCTTAAAAAATCACTTTGAATTCTTCCCACATCATCTAAAATATTAACTCTAATTCATTGCTTTATTAATATAAAGCTTAATGGTGAATTATGTTTAAGAATATGTATTTAGTGTTTCAAAGATATGCAAAGTTGACCAAAATATTTTCCTAATTCAAAAGAGTACTAAACTATGCAGAGTTAATTAGATGAGAGATGATAAAAGGGTAAAATATGGCCCACAGACATAGTAAGAAAGAAGGAAAATAAACCTTTTACATATTTTTTTCTCCAGCATTTTTAGGAATTCAGAAAACCTGCTACCATAAAGTGTCCAATAGACAGTAAGACATAGTGTTATAGTTCTTTTGCCCTCAAAGATGAAGTTATAATGAGAAATCACACTTTCAGGACTTTGCAGAATCAGGGTGACCTGAAGTGCAGGACTATATAATTCCTAAATCTTCTGGTTAGAAGCCTTTTTAAAAGAGTCTAATCCTTGAGAGGTGAGTAGTCAGGATTTTCTATAAATAAATGCATTGCTATCAGGGGTTCAAAACCAATCACAAACTCTGAGGTGTTAGGGAAGATGAATTTTGGCCTAAGTTATGAGCCACTGCTTTTCTCACGCTTCATCCTTATTATGACACATGTTAGATCTTACCGTGTGTAAAAAAAAAAAAAAAAAAAATCTTCTAATGTCTTGAAGACATTTTGGGCTAATTTCTCAATCTGGATAGAGTTTTTTTTTTTAAATTCCATAACCTGATTTATGAGCTAAAAACAGATCAAAATACTCAAGTTAAAAAGAAAACAGCCAGCTCAACCTTTTACTTACTCTCTGAACTAAAGCTTCAGAAAACATTTTGTAAATCATATCCCGTCCACATTTTTTCACACCTTATAATCTCAACCTTTTATAACTCAATAGAATAGCCTAACTGGTGCTTATAGTTCCTTAATAATTAGGACAGCAGGGTAGGTTACTTTGCCTTTAGGAGACTTTCTGGGGTTTCTTAGGGTCATGTGGAAATATTGCATTTCCTCTGTGCTACATCTTTTTCTTTTTCTTTTCTTTTTTTTTTGGTGTGTAGGGGGGAGCAGAAGCCGAAAAATTGCCATGGCAATGACAGTGATGTGGACAATTCCATTCTCTGAACTTTGCCTCAGAGTCTCTATATAGATTTAGTTAGAATATAAAGTTTTCACGGGTGACAGAGACAGAGGTCATGAAGAGGGGGTATTATGACTTCAGTTTAGTCTCCACTGATTCCCATTGGTATGAAACTTCAACCAACTAATTTAATCACAACAGCTGGATCTTTCTGGTTTTCACTGAATTCAAGTTGGCTGGTATAGCTTTGACATGTTAATAGTGGGTAGTCAAAAGATGCTCAAAGATTAATAGACTGATTTAAATTTGCTGAATGAGTCTGAGGAGGAAAGAACAGATTTGGCTATATATTTCAGGTCTGGAAATAACAATTCATATTATTCACATACATTGAATCCTAATCATTTCCTGTAACTGGAAAAAAATAAAAATGGCAAGTTCCAGTCTTCTACAATCTACTCATTTCCATAAAAAAAAACTAGAATATGGCTAAGAGTAGAATAACTTCTTAAATAAAATCTCAACTTTATCAAGTAAGAGTCTCAAAATATTTCCTAAAGTACATGATATAGCACAGGAGAAAAAGACGTAAGATGTTATAAAATGCCACTAAAATACTGTGGACGTTGCATTAAAACTCCAAAGCATCCAAAGCTGGCTCTGAAGTCCCTTTTTGATCAAAATGACATCCCTGCAGGGATGGCTATTCTTTAGTGTATTTTTTTTCATGTTTTTCTTCATGCAGTAGTATCTATTAGATGTCTATCATGTCAGACTTTGGAGGAACAAAGATAAAGAAGACATGGTTATATTGTTTAGGAGCTTCACATGGAATGGGGAAGGGATTGTGTATAGAGATAATTTCAGCACACTTTGACAAGCATTACAAATGTATGACAAAGTGAACAAAGAAGAATAACTAACTTTGCTTGAGGCTGACAGACAGACACAGAGGGACTTCAGGTCTGGGAGAGATTTTCAGGTGTATATTGTTTAATGATGTGAGCATTAAAGGAGGAAGAAGAAACCAGGCAAAAAGAAGAGTGTATTCATCAGAAGCTAGTCAGGGGACAGAAACCATACTGGTTAATTTGAACAGGGGACATTCAAAAGAAAATGCTAACTCTTGAATGTGGCTAGAAGAGGAGAAAGAGAATTTAAAAGTACAAAGAAATGGCAAACAGAAAAAGTAGCTATTACCTCAAGGGCTGAGGGAGAGCACCCAAAGAAGGAAGAAATTTGGAAAAATGCACCCCCTCACTACTCTCCACCTCAACCCCAGGCTGAGAGTCAGACCTCATTGGAGAGAATATACAAGCAACTTGCCAATGGTGAAGAAATTTGCCAGAAGGTGGGTGCTCAAACTGGTTTATGGGAGCAGGCTGCTGTGGGACTCCAGGATCTGTAAAAGGATGAGGGTAAGACAAAGCTGGTCCATATGATACAGGGCTGTGTGACTGAGACATTCACTGGGGTGCCTGCAGGCAGGAGTTGGTCCAGAGGATGGAGAGAGTGTCCCTAGACTTCCCTCAAGCCACTGGTAGCTGTGTTGGAGGAGCAAGGAAGAATACTTCTTGGACTAATAAGAGAAACTCATTCCTCTTATGGCCTTGCAGTGGCCCTCCAGCACCCTTTACTGACAAAGCCTTACAGTGCACCAGTTGGCCAAGGAAAAATGCAGAGTCAAGTGTCACAAAGCAGGGAAAAGATGAGTGGATTAAAGCTGAAAAGCAATTATGACTTGTGAGATGCTGACTTAAGATGTGCACGAAAAAGGGTGGAGAATTTGGGAAATATCAAAGAGTTAAGTGTGGCTTGGAGACAGTAGCTTTTAGTAAGGTGTGTGTCGGGGCTGAAATAGTTGAAACCAAAGCGTCAAAAAAATAATAAAACAATTCTCAGCAGATCTTGAGAACAGTGATTAGGTGAGATTCGTTCAAGTACTCTCATAGCAGAGGAAGTACCACGTGATTGAAAGCTTTCAGGGAATGAATCTCACCCCTCAAAGTGCATCAGACTCACCCAGGGAAGATTTAAAATACTATAAGATCCTGAGGCCATCCTATATCTCCCGTATCAAAATCCATAGGGTGGCATGCCTCTTAAACCAGAGGATTCTAATGCTGATTGAACTGGGTTTTCCACTACTGAATAGATGACAATGACGCAAATCAAATAGTAGTAGTGAAGACAGAAATGGGAAAACAAAATCTAAAATTGCATATTTTAAGTGACTCTTTTTTTCCTTGCAAACAACTTTGTACATGAAATACAAACTCTACATAGAGTTGTCTCTAGGCAAACTTTTATCTTTTGTACCCTTCCTCTTTGACGCTCTCGCAATAAGTAATTCAAACGCTCACGAAAATCTGACATGAGAAAAGGTTCTCATGTCAATCACTTGTATATTAGTGTGAATTTAAACCAGAGTATTTCTTTTTCCTAGATGTATCTTGAATTTTACGTCTGACCTTTCATTGCAGACAGTAAGGCTTTGTTCTTATTAAAAGAATTCAAGCATCAGGAGGATGAGGAGGGCCAGGTAGCCCCTTCTGGTTCACTAAAATCACATAAAGAAACAATCGCTCACTCTCACAACATTTACAGCTGGTTTAAGTGCTATCCAGAAACAGAAAGAAATATTAAAACTAAAACCCAGAATTCTTATGATCCTGAATTAAACAAATCATTTTTTGTATGTGTGTGTATATAAATTTCACTTTAACTGAGTCATTTCATTTGCCATTTTCTATCTGGTAAGGTGTGTCCAGAAGAGCCACGGTTCTCTAATATACCTGGAGTATTTGAAGGCTTGGTCATGCTGAAGTTATTTACTGTGCTCATAGAATAAGAAAATAAAGATCCTAAAGGAAGAGCAGAATCTTATTTAATGATTATACTTAGCAAAGTTTGAGGTTCTTGAAGCAAAGACCATGATATGTAAAGATTTTTAAAGCACCCTAGTAGAATAATTAATAATCATTACTGAAGCAAAACTCACATGACATTTTCTGACATTTAATTATGTTTAAGGTCTGAAATAATGTGGTGTGCTATGTTGACAATTAAAAAATAGATCTGAAAAGGTTGCATGCCTCAGTGCAATTTATTTTAGTGTCTGAAAAGTTAGTTTAATCAAAAAACAGTTCCTCCCTTAAAATGGCCAGTGCTAGCAATTAAAATGAAAATAAAGTCCACTTGGTTTACTTACATGGGAAACATATTGAGCAGATCTGCATTAGAAATTAAAAGGCTTTCAGATCTGCAGCAAATGCACTGCACTCTTGATACCACTTTATGTATTGGCTCATTGGAAAATAGCTCACAAGGTTTGGAATTGTGGTTAATTAAAACAGAGGCAAAGAAAAAAAAGTAACTGCTCTTGAGTTTTTGTCTTGATATGCCAGTTTCTGACTCATTCCACTAGCAGAACTGCCACAGTGCACTTCTTTGGCAATACATGGAACAGCCTTCAAAGACTGCCCAAGACAGAGGAAATCAAGGCTGCTTATTGTATCTTATATCTTAACTAGTTGTTAAAAAGCCATGTCAAAGCTAAATATATTACAGACCCATTTACGATCATTCAAATTTTTAAATTATTTGCCCCTTTGGCTTGATCCACAAAGGATTCTAAATAAAATGCAGCTTTTAGGGGAAGAGAGTAATGACGATTATTTAATTTCAATGAATTCTTTGGTTTTCTAGTGTATCATGTTTTTAAGGTCTCTGGGTAACTGTGCCTAGGTACGGTTGATGTTGATTAAAAAGGGATAAATAAAATTTACCACCATGGTAGGTAATCTGTGTTAGATAAATAAAGGGGAGTCCTGGAATCTTGCTGAAGGGAAGTAAGGATTGATATTTGGGAGATGAAGAAATATTTTGAAGATAAGAATCAGTTAACTGAGAATGAAGCTCAAGTTATCAACTTACCTAGTCAACACTCGAATGAATGTGTAAAGAACGGAAAACTACTGTGCAAAGGCTTTAAGTCACAGACCGTGTGTGAAGGCATAGCACAGTGTTTACTGGGAAAATCTATAAGCAAACCTCTAGTAGGGAGCACATAATCCCTCCGCCTGTCCCAATACTCACTGTCCCATGGCTTAGGCCAGATATACAGTCACCATGGCCAACATAGGGTGTCCAGAACGGAGAGCCTCCTTTCCTGTAACACTCTACATATTCACTGGGTTAGAGGGAAGACAATATTCATACAACTATAAAATAGGAACTCAAGGGTCAGAGAATTAAACGTTATAGAAAAGGGGTCTCTGAAGTTTACTGTTCTGTGTCACCTTGTTCTTCTGTTGACCTCACCTAGCCCTGCTATGCCAGCTCTCCTCTAAGTTACTAAAAATGGGAAAACAATGAGGCTAGATTTTTAGTGACTATATCAGGAATCTGATGATATATTTCCTTCATTCCTTCACCGTGTGTTTACTACATGCCTGCTTACTTCCCTATTGTTAATTTCTGCACTGGCTCACTTACCCCAGAAGCAATGTAGGGTCTGTGTGCCCAGGGTGTGTAAAGCTCTAAGGGAGACCCTGCCTTCAATTGTCGTTCTTTTCTTACTTTCTCCTCTTCTTTACAAAAGATGTCTTGATGTGAAAATATGAAGGCATGCTTTATATAGTTCCTCAGAGTCTTCAACAGAATGAACCTTAATTTCCCATATCAGTACCCTGCTTGTTAATGCACCCCTTATCTTCTTTCTTCCTTCTCTGTCTCACTTGCCCCACTCTCTCCATGATGTTACCTCCCTTTGTTGGAGATCAAACTAAAAAGTACCTTATATAATAGTGTACAACCTGTTGCCTGGCCCAGGGTTTCCTGAACACACTTCAGCATCCCTGCTTGTTCAGAATTCCTTTGTGTTATGAATGTTTATCTACCCTGTTTTTCACCTCTAGATCTTTTAACGTGGTTTGTTTATTAGTGCCCTTCCCAGTGAACTCATAGCAACTTGTTATTATCTTTACATTGTTGCACATTTGCTCTGGTATAATTTTACCTAAATAGGGAATCATAAAACTGAAAAGCCATAGACCAAAAGAATAAATCTCTATGATATTTTAGATACTTTGTGGCTGGTGTATTGGGGAAATAGTCTTGGACATGGATCCTTTTTGAAATGCCCCTAAGTAATTCCAGGTAGATAATGAACTATTCTAATAAACTTTATCTCCATCAGAATGTTCCATAAGAAGTGAGTCATCAGTGTCATAATGGCAGGGTCCGAATACTTTCAAGTAAGTTTTATGTGAGCCCACCCACCATGTGTTTTCTAAAACATGTTGTGGTAAAATGTGAGAGAATCAATCTGAATTTTACTCACACTTGGCATACATTCCTTTTAAGTGATATGGCTTTACTTCTTTCATTGGAATAAAGCAAAGTTCATGGTAATGAGAAAGTATCTTGGACCTGACACAGTCTAAGAGTTACCTAGATGAAGAAGGTAACTGACTGAAATGGGCTGCAAGTACTCTTAGTATTAGAGCCTACACAGCAGCTCTGCCTGTTAGGGCCACAATGGACACAGAATCTATTGTCTCCAAAATTCCATATTCATGTCTTAATATAGTCATGGTAGATCACACGCCCTCTCTATGGGAATGATGCACCTGGTGGTGAATGCAGTAGTAAGAATTTGTCGAAGACCTTGTCTTGTCAACTACGGTGCTCCCACCTTGTCACTTGTTCAAGTGGGAAGTTAAAGACTCAAGCATCATCTGATCAATGTGCGTGAACAGCACAATAGTACAAGAAGATGTTTAAAGCTACTCATACAGTTTCAACTCTGTCTATCATTGGAAGTAGAATTTAGTGGGTGTAGGGTTTTTTGTTTATTTGTTTAATCAATTCCTTATAAATTCCTAATACATACTTGTTAGATGCATAGATCTACTTCCCACTGGATCAGGGACCTTATCCTGCTGAGTAAAGTAACATTTAATCACCTTAGGAAATTAAATTTGGAAGTCAGCATCTGCTCAATGCAAAGCTCTTACTTTTGCCCACTTAGTACAGTACATGATGTCAATAAAGTGAGAGATACTCATTCACTTTCTCCTCTATTTCAAGGGGAGGTAACTGAAAACAATTTTAGGAATCCCTTACTTACTACATAGCTCAGATCCCATTTTGTTCTTTTTCTACGCAATAAACTGAAAAACATAGTAGTAGCAACGTGGAACAAAGGAATATTACTTTCATTCTTAGAGAAATCTCTTTTCCTTTTCAGACAACGGCAACTCTCTAACAATGAAGACTGATATGAACCACACAGGCCCTATGGAAAATAGGGAGGGGGAAGAATAAAAGAAATGAAAAATAAACAAAGAAAGAAAAGTTTAAAAAGAAAGAAAAAAGAAAAGAAAAGAAAGATGTGTGCTAATAGTACTTAAGTGTTAATAGGATTTCTGTTTGGCTACAGCATAGATTAAATTTGTTTTTATGGAATTATCTTGGAACAAGCTATTTTGTATCTGTTTCCAAAGGAAAACACTTTCCAAGTCTGGAATAACTGATACAATAAACAAACATACAGGGCACAATCTGTTAGAAAATGCATAAGAAACAGCTCTTTTTTCTCTGTTTCTCTCTCTTATTACATATTTACATTTTATACAGATAAATATGTATATAGTACATATAAGCACCTTGTAATGTCAGATGAAAAATATTAACATCAAGTTAGAGATTCTAAAGTGTTGAATTATATAAAAATACACTTTATGGCAGGTAAATACAATCTTAAATACACTTTGGAGATAAAAAGGAAAACCAGCCTAGTACAATGTCATTTAAGGAACATCACACGTGTAAAATATGCTCAGAAAGCTCAATAAGAGTATATGTTCAACATAAAATGTGAAATGTTGTGATAATGCCATCATGCCATATAACTTACATTTTAAGTAATTTGGGGGAAAATGACTAAAAATTAATTTTGAAATATTTTATATTTTTGATTAGTGGTTTTATTGATTTGCAGTTTATCATTCCATGCAAAAGCCAATATTAACTCAATTATCTTTCATCATTACCTGGGGATCAATTTCAAAAACCCTCTTATCCCACTATTAAATAAAAATGATGCAAATGATACTCTGTCAGCTTCAAATTGACTGATTTATCACATCATTACACAGCCATCCTGCGTCTGCAGTTTGTTTGTGGAATGGTATAGCTTGAAAATAACAAATCACTATGCTCTCGAAAGTTGAAAATGTTAATAGAAAGGCTACTTACACACCAAAACACAAACGGTGCTGGGATGTTCAGATGCATTTAATTCTGTATTAGCTGAGCGTCAGTCACAGTTACAATCATTTAGAACTGTTCCATCTCTAAGATTTCACATTCTCTCTCTTCAGTCCTTTCTACTGTCTGTTCTGCTTTGACTACATGATAGGCAGACCTCTGAAATTAATCTACCTGTATAAAATATCATTTGATTTGTTCTGGGCATTGACCTTATACAGAGATTTAAAAACACAGCTTAAAAATTGATAACGGTTATTTTTTTAGGATGTTGATGGTGAGAACAACAACTTGAACTCCTAAATAAGTTAAGAAATTCTGAATGGTAAACTCCAGAACTTCTAACTCAAACTATGGGTTTTCAGTAAAAATTAAAAAATATTAAAGTTACTTATTCTAGATTGGGAGAGACACTACTTTCACCTTCTTTTAACTTCCCAGTTAGGGATACATATACATATATAATTAATTATATTATATTATATAATTTATATATATAATTATATAATATAACATATCATAATGAATTGTATAATATAATTGCATATAATATTCACATAATAATCAATTATATAATAATATTATACTTATATCTATATAATTATAATACATAATAATATAATTGATTATTATGTAATCATTATATTATAAATTGTTATATTATTACAATATTAATTATATATTATGTATAATTATATAGATATAATTCCAGGGAAAAAGTGTTTTTTCTCTTTAAATGATTAAAAATCATTATATTAACCATACGACTGCTTCTGATTTTAGACTGTCCTCAAAAGTATCCTAAGTATTTCATTAACCAAATCAAACTTGGATTTGCTTAGATTTTGTAAAAGACATATTATTACTGTATTTTTTAATAATTAAAAAATAAAGAAGAATACTCTGAAAACTTAAATTAAAAAATAACTGAAACATTTAATCATTTTACTGTGGTAAATTAGTTTCATTTATTTGAAAATGGAGTTGAATCTAGTTAGCATCTTATTCTAAATGATTTGCTCAATCTACTCGGAACAATTTCCAATTGATTTTAAGAAACCAACTGGGAATTGTTGAGTAGCTTTTAAAAATACTATGCTTTTAAGAATTCACCAATGTTAATTGTTGTTATTTAAGACATCAGTCTCAGGGTATTATTCTAATTACCATGTATGGAATATTCTAATAGAAGCATTTACTCTTTATTTTATTAAATTTTCTCATTATCTTTTAGACATATCTCTAGGTATTTAAACATTACCTGAAAAAATACACCGTATTATATAAACTTCTTGTTATGGCAACAATACTAGATGAAGAAGACTGTTCATAGAATGTCCTCAAATCTTTAAAGATCAGGTAATTTTCAATCACATTTGTTAAAATATGTTTCTATTTTTGTCACTTATTTGCTTTTGTTGGAAAGTAATTCTAACGAGAGACAAGTAGAGTGTCATATATATAAATACAATTTAACATCAGATTTTAGCTTTATTGATGGACAACATTTATATCTGTATTAAGAAAAAAAAAACTGTTGGCTAAAATAATACGTATGCTTTATTGTTCCATAGCTTTGGAATTTGTTCTTTCAGCTCATAAAATCACAATATACATTATATTATATAATAGACACCATCATTAAAATATCACCAGTTGCTAAGAAACTACTTAAATCAAATTTTGTAAACACTAACAATGCTGTTTAGCTTGATCGAAAGATAAGAGTTGTTAAATCATACAAGAAAACAACCTCAAAATGCCTGGCTGAGGCCCCATTTCCCAGAAAATAGAGTACACTCAATGTTTCTTGAAATATTTCTGTGAATCAATAATGATGTTAATCTGAAACACATGACAATATTCATAATGACACTTAGATTCAAATCATAAGCAGGCCACAGAAATTATTCTAATGGGCGACAGTCTTACACATTTTTAGCTTTGTTTCAATCTTACTATGTACAATGTAAAGTTATCCTGCTCATTCTCTACTGCTCCACCCTTCATGAATATACATAAGTGCACTCACTCTTGCCTGCTGAACAGGGATTTGTACTCACCAATTTTACTTTTACAAACTAGGATAGACAGAGGAAAGGGGAGGAGAAAAGAAGAAAGCCTGAGCTACTAACAAAGGAGCAAATTTCCCAACACAGTTCTGAGAAATTTGAGGCTATCAATGCATAAAAATAAACGTATGTAGAAATTTCGATGATATCAATGTATTAAAAGTAGGCTTAACAAATTATGTTTCACTATTGTAAAGACGACACAACAGTATGCATCATAAGGTATAAAGACTTTAATATATGTTGCTGAAATATGCTTTGATTTTTGTCTGACATATATGTTCATTTAACTTATATTCAAAATCAGCCTTCTTGAGATGTTTGTTTTCTAAATAAGCAAGACAAATGCCATTTCTCTCTTAAAGTTAAGACATTTTCCAGAATCTCTGATTCTGGACTTTTCAGAGTTTTACATGGTAAGGTGCGTTTTGAATTTGAAGAGGAAGGCATTGCATAGAGCTTCCCCAACATTATTTGCCAAAAGAATTCTCTTTGTGGAGTTACCTGAAATCACTTTGGAAAATACTGCTCTACTGCTTAGTTATTTTTCTTTAATGTTTCTCCTTTGAGCTTTTGTGTGAAAATGTGAAGTCTTACACAAGGAATTATTATATCGTTTAACATGCTCATTTTGTACATGCTACTGGTCATGCATGGGGCAAGTTTCTGGAAATACAGAGATGAATGAGAGGGTTCCTGCTCCAGAAAGCTTATATTCTAGTGAAGGAGAAAGGTAGGCAAATAGACAATTATACACACTGGTCTTTTTGTACTAGAGCAAAAACATGGAACTCTTGAACATAGGGAAGAAATTCACCTGGATTCGTGTGTTTAGATCTGTAATGGGATCACTAAGAAGTGATGTGGAAGTGAGCCCCAAAAGATGGGTAATGGTTGGCTATGCAATGTGGAGACAATGTAGGGAGAAGGGATAAAGCAGTTCCCAGAATGAGGAAACAGAACTGTTGGGAGTCCTGGAAGTGAACAAATCGGTCATGGAAGGTTCCTATGAATTATCAAGAAGGAAATGGTGAGATTGAAGATAAAGCCAAGACCAGATCACAGACACCTTAGTGCACCCAGCTAAGACCATTAGACACTAACTGAAAGCTGTCAGGAACCAGAGGAGGTGTTTAAATAGAGGGTAGCATGATGAGATTTACTTTTTAGGAAAATCATTAGTCCAGAAGGTTGTTCGGAAAATGGACTGCAAGGGTAAGGCTGAAAGAATCTGAGGTAGGTTTGATGGCGTAGGAATCCAAGCAAAAGATGAGGAGGACCTTGAAATGAGTCCTTGTAATGTTTACACATATGCTGTATTGTAAAATATGCAGTACAGCTATGAAGTGAAAATATGTAGGTTAAATCCATGACTTTTTCTACAAATAAGAATCAGTTTCAATATTAATTTACAAAAGGAAGTGTTTTGAAATGCTATGATGTTATTGGATTAATTTGAGTTTTAGGGACCTTGCCCATAAAAAGTGGAAGAAAGATGACCAGTGGAAATGAAATGCAATATGCCATGATTTTGTAATTAGACTATACAATTGAAATATTGTTTTACCCAAATCAAAATTAACATTGTAAAACATATTCTCCCCATTGCAGATTTTTAATTACTTCCTTCTACAGTAATCCTATTAAGTATTCCTTTGTAAGGTAAGCAGGAATATTTTTAAGTTTAAATTGAGATTACGTTATACAGATTTGGTGTATTTTGATTTTCATTTAACACTGTGACATACACGGTGGATTTCCAAAACTTTTTAGAAATAATAAGATTTAATTATATGCAAATTATATTATAAACACCCACATCTATATCTATATATTTATATAAATATTTTCTATCAACAGGACCCCTCTGAATAACGTACATGTCTGTATCTATATTTACTGTCACCAGCACTCCTCTAAATAGATGCAAAGCAATTTATTTAACTGGTCCTATACTGATGAATAGTTTGTTTCAAAGCTTTGCTTTTACAAACAATCTTACAATAAACTTCATTGTCCCACTTGTATGTGCATATATATGAGATTGCAACTACAGGTGGTGTTAGTACATGGAATGGCTCAATCAAATAATACATTTTGTCTTAAATTTTGAAAGTCACCAAAATTTCTTTCACTTGCACCAATTTACTCTACCTATTACTCAAGCTAAGTGTATCTCCCTACAGCTTCACCAATATCTAGTATTATTAAGCCTCTTGGTCTTGTCAGTATGATAGGTGAAAAATATCATATTGTTTTAATGTGCATTATTTGATTATGAAAGAGATTGAGCATCGTCTTCAGAATAAACATTACTATTCATTTCCCAGTGATGACCAGCTGAGGGGATGACTGAGAGTTGAAATCTAGCCTACAAAGATATATGAATTTGAGAATTTAATTATGTTATGTGGGAACAATTTGAAATGAAAACTATTATGAAAACTACATGGTCATCCTCTCCTCCCTCAACCTTTGCTCAAGCCTCTTCAATCTCCATTTCAGGATCCATTTCCCATCTGCCATTAATTCTTAGAACACTCTCACTGTACTCTGTGGAACTCATAAACTGAGTTATACTATATCCTCAACCATATCTTCAGACATATCCTTCACCTTCTTATATTAAAAGATTGATTAAAATCAGACCATTTCTTGATGACAACTAAAACAACAAAAATCCGTAAGAACTCTTTTAACCCATCTTTCCCTTTAGTTGCTATATTATTTGTCTGTTCCTCTTTATAACAGAATTGCTGAAAAGAATTGACTATAGACTCTCAATTTCTGATTTCTTTCCTCTTGTTCTCTCTTAAGTCAATTTCTATGAGGCTTTTCACAGAAAAGCCCCAGAATTTCATGAAAAGTACTCTTATAAATGTAAATATTGGACTTATTACCGTTTGACAAAGTTGTTTTCTCTCATCCTGCTGTTCTGACTTCCTCTAAGTTTACTGGCAAATTTTTAAAAATACGTCTCTTCACTGGTTACTCCTCACTTTCCCAAAGTTTTACCTTCAGAATAGTTACGTTATTTATTTGGTTATTTGTTTCTTGTCTATCTATACTCTCTCTCTTTTAGTGATCTTTCTCTATAACTAGTGGATCTCAACTTCTTATATCGAGCCTGACCTGTCTTCTCAACTCCAGGCTCATACAACCAACTACTTGATACTGCAATTACCTATTCTTTAAAAAGTTTCAAAATTATATGTCCTCCTCCCCAAAATTCTCTATGCATCTTTCTATCCTGCTCTTCCCAAGTCATCTTCTCTCTGAATAGAAGTACAAGGCTGTTCTCATGGCTTATGCTAAGATCCCTGCTATCTATCACTTTTGATTCTTCTCTTTCACATTACCCAGGCATTGAAATCATCTTCAAAATAGCAGGATCTGACCACTACCTAACATCTCCACTGTTACTAATCCTGTCCGAGTCACGGTCATCTTTCACTTAGATTATTGCTATAGACACCTCATTGTTTTCCCTGCTTCCAGTTTTGCTGCCCTATGTTTTATTCTTAGAAAAGCATCAGAATGGTCTATTAAACACCTTACGTGTTGTGATAGTAGTCACATGAACATATAACAGTTAAAATTCATAAAACTTTAAAGAAAAAGAAAATAACACCTATTTAATTGTGTGATAAATTAATATATATATGTAAATGTATATATATATATACACATATAGAGAGGTACACATTTAACTTAAAAAAATAAAGTCAGTTTATGTCACTTCTGTGCTCAACAGTGCTTAATGAAAGGCTCCACATGTCTTTCTATTCTGAAGTCTTTTCAATGATTTTAAAGGTCCTTCATGAAGACTGCCCCCATTACCCCTAGCCTATTTTTTTCTTATCTCTCTTCACCTCTTATTGTCCTCCACTTAATTTACACATATATAGTCACATTAGCCTTCCTTTTATACTTACACCATGCAAGGAACTGCACACCTCAGGCACTCACACTGTGGTTCTTACTTTCTGGAACCTTCTCTCCTCAGATATCATCAACGTTCATGATCTCCTCCTCCTTTAAGTCTTTGCTCAAATGCTAAATGGAGCCTTTCCTGACTATTTTAGATCGCAAACTGCATTCCCTCTTCCCCATCACTCATTTTCTTATCCCTCCTTTATCTTTTTCCCCATAGTTCTTATTGCCATCTTCCGAACTATATGGTCTATTGGTTTACTTACTCATTTTCTGTTTCCATAATGTAAACTTCAGATGTTTTGCCTGTTTTGTTTGCTGTTATATCCCAGAGCCTAGAAGAAGACTTCTATGGTAGGTGCTTTATGGTAGACAATAATACTTAATGAACAAATAAATTTTTTAAAAATCTATTTTTTGAATGATTAAAATATGGTCATTTTTAAAAATTTAATGATTTTTGAACAGTGTAAAATTTAGAATTTTTTTAAAATAAAAATCAATATAGCATAATATGGCATAGGATAAATATTAGGGCAAAAATTATAAAAGTGAGCTTTCTGCATATCACATAAATTCCATTAGAGCCAAAGAGGCTCTACTTTACTTCACAGTCCTTATTAAATGACAACATATCTATTATTTATGTAACAGTAACCTATGGAACAACTTTTTTCAGGTGTTTTGGCTGCTGAAAATACCACACTGAACACCACAGTTGTAGCCGAGGCCTGCAGATATCTGAGCCTAGTGATCTATGTCTAGTAGCATCAGAAATCATTACCAATTTTTAAAGGTCTCCAGTTTCCCATACATAATATATTTTTCTTAAGACTAAGGAAATGGAAATATGTACAAAGTGGAATTCATAAAAATTAAAATACGCATTTGGTTTAAATTGGTCCAAATAGAACTGATCTATACTGCAACTGTCAGCAAGACTGTGAAACCAGGTCATAGGGGACTGAACAAACTTTCTAGTTTGTCTTATCAGAATTTTGCATGAATGTATGAATAAAATGGTGAAAGAATAATTCATAATAGATAAAGTCAAATGATGCCCCTTAAAAACCTGGTATTAATCTCATTTTTAAAAAAGTCATGGCTCTTGATTCCTGCACTTGACTAATTTGATGACTGGGAAGTAGTTATCATCTGGCCACAAGGCTAATTTAATAATTTGGATGTGAATGTCCCCACGGTAGTGCTATTTCAATATTGGCACACTTTTAGTTCTCAGTTCATAATTAATCTTATAAAAACCATTTTTACATAATGTAAATTTACTTCTTGCTTCTAGTAATTGCATATCTAATTTACTGTGAAAAGAAGAAGCCAATATTGCATCTGCTAAAGTAACTAAAAAGCACAACTGAAAACATCATCCACTAATGATTTTTATCACTTAGCTTTACTTTGTTAACTTTTGGGACTTTGCAAAATACAGTTGCTTTTGGCCAGAACTTTGAATTATAACTTCAGTTTGGAAGAGAAATTATGTATTGGCAAGAAAGAATAGTTTATTTTACACACCACAAGTTTCTTGTTGATAGTTATGTAAAGAAAGCAATCCAATAACCACCACTGATAGAAAACATTATATGTAAAGAAAGCTGATTTTTCCTTTTTTTAGCTGAAGCCCAAGGGACAAATATTCAGCAGTGGAAATTATTTTGAATGGCAGTGCAGTTGTAAAATATGTTTGAAGAAGTGCTTACTTCGTTATAGTTGTGCTTTCCTTTTAACTGTAAACCATCCTGCTCCACAGAAAACTTATCCTGAGCATAACGGTGATTCCTGGTCATGTCAGCATAAGACTCAATAGGGTTGCTCTCTGAAATTAAAGGGTCACTAGCACTCACAAGGACTCATGCCAGGTGACACTCAATTCATTTTAATAAAAATACCAGCTTTGCACAACACTTTCAACTTTTCAGAGTATTTTTATATCAACTGTTTTACCTGGCTTTCTTAATTCTGGTGTAACATCAAGTAGCAGAATTAAGAAAAGAACTCTTTCCTGAAACTCTGCCCCTACAAAACACTAATTTGATGCAAATTAAATTGTGCTAATGAGTATACTCTGTTAGTGTTATTATTTCCAATCTCAAATTTAGGATAAAGTAAGGATCTATTTACTCCACAGATTTTTGAGAAATACAAAATTATGTTTTTATTTTTCTCTATAGAATCAATAATCTAAATATAATTTAAAATTTTGTTTCCCTTTTCCTCCCTGGCTTGTGACATGTCCTTTTCAGTTTATCTCCCATGCTCGTTTTCAATGTCTCTCCTTGATTTCCAGTTCGTCCTGTCACTCTCTGAGGATTTTTTCCAAAGCATTATTGTCAATAGAAGATGATATCTCATCAGATAGAAAATAATTTTCATTGGTGAGTGGTATTCTGTAATTCCTTGCTGGTGCACCCAGTCAGATTCCTCAGGTCCATGTGTAGTAATGGCCCTGACGTCTAATTCCACCAAGGAATATTTGTTTTCTCCCTAGTTTACTGTACATGGTTTTCTCACCTCCCAGCAGCAAACCACTTCTGCTTCCATGAAAACCTTTATTTTCTCATTTTTTCTTGATTTGAATAAATGGTAGTGATTTCTGAACCCTGGACAACCAGCAATGTATTTATTTTACCTTTTTGCTTTACAAGATTTCACATGATAGATAGCACAGACTTACCACAAATTCAATGAAGATTTTCGATTGATCATAATTTCTAAATATTGCTTAAATTTAAGTTCCTACCTCTGTCTTAGCAAATTCTTCTGTATTTTTTCTGGACTCTATAGTTATTGGGAACAGGCTTTATGAAGATTTGAATTTCAAGAAAAGTGTGAAGTTCCAAAGGAGCTCCAGTTTGAAATGGGATATCAGATCTACCTGTTATTTACCTGATTTTTTAAGCCTAAAGTCAAGCTAATAGATCATCTTTATTTCTGCTTTCATGTGAGGGGTTTGGGAGGAGAGATTAAAATACTACACCACAACCCTTATATTCTTATTGGAAGTATTTCTAAGCAAAGCAAAAGGTATATTTTTAAAAGTACTGTGAAAACTTGTATTTCACTGTGTGGTGAAGTCTTTGTTTTAATATTTAATTTCTATGTGAACCTCAGCTAAAATTTCATGTTTAAGTAAGTACTTATGTTCCACAAAGGCATTTTGTGGTTTATCCATGATGTCTGCAGATAGACTTCGGTGGGAGGAATAAAGAAAATCACTCTGAAAATTAATTATGTTCTATTGGATTATGGGTCACATTCTGAATTACCTTTTATAATTTTCTCATAAATAGGAAATAGTATCCTATAACCCAATGATAGAAGACAAAAAAGTCACAAACCAAGATTTTTACAATATATTTCTTCCATGGTAACAACAAATGGGAAAAAATGCATGCAATATATATTGTCTTTAATAAATATAAATAATCTAAGTAACATGAATATTTTTATAAAGCATTACTTTTTAATTATGAGAAAATTATTTAAATTCTCTGTTCACATCTTCATTTCCACACTTCAACTAAGAGTATCATGTGTTTTTATGAATTCAGATGAACTCATAAGCATATCATCCCTACTGAGCAGATTCATATAAAAACTTACATTAGAGTCAAAATTACCTAGCTATATATTGGGTTATTTTAAGTATTCTGCCCATTAAAAATATCTCCAACTATTAAAATGTCGGACATCTTTATTTATCCCAATTTAAAATAAATATATACTAATGCAATGGTTTCAGAGTTATATAATTGTTTTACCTCTCTTACTAGAACAAAAAGCAAAGTCCTCTTGATTTATTATAATAATTAGTGACTTCACAAAAGAGTATGCCATAAATTCTTCACATTTGATTACTACTTGACTTTACATTTCTCAATATAGACCCATCATTTTGCAATTTTTTACTCAGTTTTATTAGAGCATAGCACCTAAAGTAAATACATGCATTTATATGTCTCTATAAAAGTTAAAGTTGAGGCATAATTAATGTATTGATGTTAAAACAAGGAATTCAGTCAGTTTAGATTTTACTCTGTGTTGTTCTGATTATGTTTAATATTGTTATAAATAGATAGTAAACATTTAAAAATTACATTCATCTAATTTTCTTTTTCTAATGTATCTTGTAATAATTAGTTTAGAAAGTAATTATAAATCTTTATACTCCATTTCTTTATTTTCTTTATTAAATTCGTATGTTAAATTAAAATAACAATTTGCCATTATGAGACACTGCAGCACACTGTTCAGTTTCACCAAGCATTTTTAAAACATTTTAGCCATACATTAAACAATTTATCTACCCAGTATAATTAAGGCTCACATATGAAGTAAGTCAGACTACTTATAAGATTTCTTTTATAACAGATCTCGAATTATTTGTTCTTTGCTAATAGCAGAATCTTTCAAGTAATTTTTCACCTAAAATACAAACAGCAATTATGAAAATACTAAGGTATCTTTCTCTGGTATATAATATTTGTTCAGGATTTAGACAAGAAGTTTAAATTATCCCTGGAATTCAAATATATGACATTATGATGCTGGCCTTACACTTTTAAGACCGTAGCTGGTATTTTAAAGTTGTCTGCTTAGTGGAAAGGATGTGCAACCAAATACTCATGGTTTTCATTAGTTGCTCTTAGCTCCTACTTTATTCAACTTTCTTCTTCATTTTAATGTATGCTTTCTGTTTCTGCACTGGCAGAGGCCTCTCCATTTGTTATGTGGTTAAATTCCAATTCTGAAACTTCATGTTGATAGTATCAATTTCAAATTCAGTTAGCGGGTTTCCTTTTGCAATGGCCAACCCCAATTTGTGACGTGTTGTTTATTTAATCTACCTGTCAATGTAGAATGCTCAGTGATAAATCACTGATCCATTTCTAGTCTATACACTGTCATATAACATTCTTTTTTTTTTCAGTGTAAGGCCACATTTATTTATTTATTTATTTGTTTATTTACACCTTCATTGTGGTATGATTACTGTACAGTAAACTACATATATTTCAAATATAAAATTTGATGAATTTTGATAGATATTTACACCAATGAAACCACTACCACAATCAAGATAGCTACCATATCCATGACTCCCCAAGAGGTGCAATTTTTAAATTCCCAGTTTATCTCTTCCCACTCTCTTTACCCCCTATTAATCATAAGTTTGTTCTCTATGTCTGTGAGCCTGTTTCTGTTTTGTAGATAAGTTCATTTGTGTTCCTTTTTAAAGATTCTGATTGGTTATCTTCAAAATGGCAACATATTGTGTTCTTCCTTTTTTGAGTTTATATTACAAACTTTCTGGGCAATTTTGCCCTGGTCACTCACTGGTTGTACCACTAAAATATTTTGAATTGCTACATTTTGATAGTCTGACTATCACATCGATTTGTATGCTTTGTAACAATTGGATTCTGGTGCTCATTCCATTTTCTAACCATGAATTTAATCTTTGTTGAAAGCATTGTTGTCTTGTTTTGCTTCTTGGTTTTGGCAATGAATAATTCCAGAACAAGCTGGCAATTAATTCACGGGGGTCCAGAGTCAGCCCTAGTCACCAGCTCTGCTGTCCAGGAATGTGTGCATTTATCCATAGGTAAAAGTGTTACCTTAAAGTTTTACCTTTCGGTGTCTCATTAGTATAATATCTCTGTAGCTTATAAATAATAGGGTTTACCTGACATATAAGTCATACAAAGTATGACACATTTCACCTTTAGATATCCTATTCTATTTCCTAATGGCATCAAAATGTCTTCAAAAAATTTTAGTATCTATCATGTTGACTTACTTTTAGAGATGAGTTATTTACTTAAAATTTTAAAAGTGACTATCAAATGAGTTCTAATTTACAACAAATAAAACCATGTAGATGCATGAGATAATATGAAAAGAACTGATACATTTCAAAAGACCTTATGTACTGTTTTCAAGGTACACACTGATGCTCTGCCTCACTCAGGTGTTTATAACAAAATTTATGTATGAAAATTAGTCTTTTTCTTGACATAGAATCCTAACCAATTTTCTTTGCCATCAATGCTGTCAATTTATTGCAATAATATCTGGAGTCATATCCATACACTTCAGTAAAAATAAAATCTTAGTGCAAATGATTTATGTTTTTCCTAAAAAAGACTCAAGTAAATGAATTATCTGATACTAAATTTCTAAAAGTTTAGCATTCCCCACATCTTTCAAGCTGGTGAAATGGCTTCTCTAATTGCTGACAGGATGAATGTTGCAATGAAACTGAGAAGATTAGTTGGCTTCTATTTCCAGTAGCAATATCGAATTATTCTTTATTATTTGACTAAAAGGGTTTTTTTTGATGCTATTCAATTACTTCTCTGTAATGAATATTTTTTTTAAAAAGAACAGAAACAAATTCCTATTTTGCTATATTTTGTCAATTCATATGATAGTCTGTAACTAAGAAATGAATAAATAGTAGTCTTTTCAGACTGTTCAAAATTGTTTAAAAAATAGTACTAAGTGTATTCACACATATTTCATTTAGGCCATAAATAATAATTAAGAAATTATTTTCATTTAAAAGATAAACATAAGTATAAATGAACATGTATATACCCATAAAACTTCACCATAGGTAGATAAAGGTTTTATGGATATACATTTTTCCATTTATACTTATGGTTATCTTTTTTTTTTTTAACATTTTTTATTGATTTATAATGAGGTATCACCTCACACCAGTCAGAATGGCCGTCATTCAAAAATCTACAAATGACAAATGCTGGAGAGGCTGTGGAGAAAGGGGAACCCTCCTACACTGTTGGTGGGAATGCAGTTTGGTGCAGCCACTATGGAAAACAGTGTGGAGATTCCTCAAAAGACTAGGAATAGACTTACCATATGACCCAGGAATCCCACTCCTGGGCTTGTATCCAGAAGGAAATCTACTTCAGGATGACACCTGCACCCCAATGTTCATAGCAGCACTATTTACAATAGCCAAAACATGGAAACAGCCTAAATGTCCCTCAACAGGTGACTGGATAAAGAAGAAGTGGTATATTTATACAATGGAATACTACTCAGCCATAAAAACTGACAACATAATGCCATTTGCAGCAACATGGATGCTCCTGGAGAATGTCATTCTAAGTGAAGTAAGCCAGAAAGAGAAAGAAAAATACCATATGAGATCGCTCATATGTGGAATCTAAAAAACAAAAACAAAAACAAACAAACAAAAACAAAGCGTAAATACAGGATGGTTATCTTTTAAACAAAAATAACTTCTTGAATGTAATATGCGTATACATATTACATATGTGTAAATCTATATATATGTAATTTTTACAAAAAGGAATCTGATCAACAAATATTAACAATCTACTCTGTAGCATGAACTATTCTTGGCATTTTATTATCTATTTCATTTAATATAGAGTTACATTAAGCCTAATAATTTCAGAATTTTTTTTTAAGTTTTACTCCTCTACTTGTCTGATGTGAAAAACTATTTTGACTGATTATTACTTTTGTTATTTTCATTACCTTTTTTATGGTGTATAAATCTGTGTAAAACTGGGATAAACTGAACAATTTTAATGATCCTTTTGTATGTAACTAAATAAGCTCCTTAAAGATTTGAAAGGCATTATTAATATAGCAATATTTTCCAGGATAGTTCAAATCTAAATATTTACCTATCAAATGTTTACAAGAATCAAAGTTTAATTGCACAGATGACTAAAAACAAATATTTCAAATATACTCATCTTATAAAAGTCAGAAGCCAAACATTCAAGTCCAATCAAATGATAATTAAACAATTTGTTTCTCAAATCCCATAACTACTGTAACATTCAAATCATTGTATTATATGTTACTCTACTAAATATTTTTAGGCTTCATGCAATTTTAAGTATTTTATTTTTTCCTTATCATGAAAATAGTTTGAAAGGATATTATATGTTAGATACAATATATATTACTGAAAAATATACTTTATGGCTAGTGCAAATAGGCCTGCAGAGAGCAAATAGGCTTGCAGATATATAATTAAGTTTTGATGATTGCTGCTCAGAGGAGTCACCTTTAAACAAAACACATTTAAGAATATTTTCTATGGTTCAAAACTGTTATGATCTCACTTTTTTCCAGTGCACAGATATGTCTTTCATATTGAGGATCGCTTATAAGAAGGGAGAAAAGGAAGTGTTTTGAGGAAGTGATCTAAAAGAGAATGTGAGTCATTATTTGTAGTTCCTCGAAATATATATTATGAAAATGTACTTGAAAACATTGCTCCAGTTGGCTCCTGAGATCAACTGCTTATAAGAGGGCCTATAATGAAGAAGTGTGTCTCATAGGGCTACTGAGGCTGAGTAGCTCTCTCTTCATGAATTAAAGGAAATAATGAGGCCATCAAAATGTGAGTTACTTTGTTAAAAAGAAAAAAGAAAAAGAAAGGAGATAAAACAAAAAGAAAAAACAACTCAGAGCTCTACACCAAGAATAATATAAATCAGAATTTACACATATAGTTATATATAGTTCTAGGAGTGTGTCATTTTCCCAGGATTCTATGTTATTTATGTTGGCCCCTTTCTGTTTCCAAGTGATCACAGGAAAAGCCTGTCTTCTGGGAGAAGTCAAATATGTGGTGTCTCAGCACTATACAAGTTGGCTTTGTCCACTTGCATAATTTAAAATAACTGGACCCTTAAGGCAAACCATAGCCCTAAACTTTGTTTTACCAATGTGTGTGGAATCACATCATAACAACAGGAGAAATGAGTTGAAAACTTTCACGTTACATACATTACTATTGAATGGGGGCAATCAAGTATGGGAGCCTTGAAGCAAGCAAATAATAACCATCTATACTGAATTTTAAAAATGCAATAATGCAAGCAAACTGTTAATGGATTGGAAAGGCTATTCACAGGAATGATAAAATTACCTTCAAAGTAGCATCAATGATGTTTTTTGATGTTAGTTTATATGCCAGATATGAAAGCTGTATGTACGATGGGGCCTGCCAAGAATTTCAAAATAAAAGAGGAGAAAATAAAAGAATGATTTAAATGTTATGTAAAGAAATGATTTATGAACAAGGTTATGAGAGGTTATTAAAATCACACAAAGTAATAGTTCAGTATATCCTCAAATTATTAATTGTGATGGACTTAAGTGTACCTGTTTTGCATTTTGAAAACTGAACATTTTTTTTTAACTGAATTGGCTTCTCCAGTTGTTCAAAATGGGAAGGCAATACAATGACAGAATGAGCCATGCTAACAAGTTCCTTGCAGGAAATGCCTCCAACATATTTGCCGTCATTTCTCTACAACTGAAGGGTTGGTGGCTATGATATAGAAAATAATAAGCAAATGTGAAATAAATAAATAAATTCATAAATAATGAAATTGAACCAAGTCCTAATGAACAAAATCATTACAGTCTGATAGTTTTAGTTCAATTCTCAGAGACATCGTTTACATGCAGAGTTGTCTTTAAAAAGTTATTTAATCTTACCTCTTTTTTCCTTTAAAATATGAATAATTGTCCCCCCTTTTCAGATCACCGTAAAAATTAAATGAGGTTATATAAATATTGAATTAATGTGGCACACAGGGACATGTGGTCAGTACTCAGATAATGACAGCTGTTATTACAAATGCCTGCTGGTTTTTAGGACATTCTTGCTCCCCAGAACTGCTCTCTGTGCTTCAGCTAAATGCCCACCTGCCCCAGGAAGCCTACCTTGCTACCCCTAGGCTGAACTGCATCTCCTCTCCAGTCAGTTTCAGTGCATTTATTTTGCTTGCTTTGTTTTTTATCATTGCATATACTGTGACCTCTAAAAATGATCTGCTCTTTCATAAGCCTGCTCCAGTATGTGTCTTAAGAATAGAAAACATGTCATATGTCTTCATATCTCTAGTGACTGATGCAGTTCTATTAGATAGTAGGCGCAACCTACTATCTTAATTTATTACAGCACAGGCAATAGTCTTTCCTTATATTTCTGTTTTAATTTTTATGACTAAATCCTTGTTTGACATAAAATTTTGATTTTAGGTCATTATGCTATAACCTTATTACAAGAAAACAAAATGTTATGATACAAAGTACTATTGTCAATTCACTTTGAATATGGAGTCCTAGATATCTTCTTAAAGAAGTCATAACAGAATTGGGAAAAACTCAGAGAAACACTGCTAAAATAAGAGTACTAATGTAGGAAGACTTCTTTGGTTTTCACTATACATGAAATTATCGCTGTGTTTATCCAGAAGTAGATTAATCCAGTGCCTATTAATCATTAGATCCAAGAAAAGGAAAGATTAACCTATGTCCTGACTGTGTGAGAGTTTAATCAGTACATCTCATGAGATAAACACAGGTTGGTGCATCTTTAGAAGTCAAGGAAAATAAATCTTAATTTATTTTGTGAATTACAACTTTCACAAGGTATATTGAAGCTCTTCATAAAAATGAATTTAACAAGGGACAGAAAAAGCCATGAATAATAGATCACACGATAGGATATTATAAAGAAACTTAAGATTGGTGAGAAGGTAGTTTATTTCTTATCTTTGGAAGTTTTTATCGAAGAAGGAGACTTCTACTCTGTTCCATAAAAGTGTTTAAGAGTTGCTTTCAGAGAAATTTAGATCAATTTTATCCAACATGGTATTTTTATATACTTACTATGATTAAAGGTAGAATGCTATTTTCTTTGTTTTGATATTTTAGAGAAAGAGAATCACATGACTTAAGTTTCTAAAATTCATTTAGTGGATTTTACAAATTCTCATATGGCCAAGGTCCCCAAAACACAGAACTTAAGGACAAAATAAAATGAAGGAAGGAAAGAGAATGAAGTGGCTTCGAACATTATTGTTAAGAAGTTTTGCATAGATGAGTTGTGAAAATAGATATTATATCAGAACTGAATCTCTAAGGTAGACTTCAGGGAGATTTCAGGCCAATTTGATAGAAAAAAATCAAAGGAATTGTATTTCAAATTTGAGATGCATAGAGTGTGGTCATTGAAGGAATTATTCCAATGGCCTGAAGGACTCCAGCTCTATTTTTATCCTACTTAACATAATCTCCTATTAAACACACTCTATATTGCAAAAGCTGTCTAAAAGCACATTTCTCAAATTAATACAACCTAATTCCCACACAAATACTGAGTACATGTTAAAGATTCATTTAATTTATTAAGTGATTATCTCAACAGAGTAACATGAGATGTTCTAAAATTTTTTTGAAATGCAAAGATGCATACAGTTAACTAGGAAAAGTAACAAGATACAATTACTAAGTTGTGAACAAACTGGTTAATGGTCTCTAGGGTAACTGGACTGTAACTGTTGAGTTCATATTCCCTATGGGAAAGAAAAAAAAAAATCGCACCTTGCACTTTTCTGCAAAGTTAATCTGAAGCTACACACTTTGTAAAACAGCATAATCCCAATTAAACGTGAAGTTATTCCAATGAAGTTAAATTCCACAAGAGAGACAGATGGCTGTAAGAGAGGCTTATTAGGACATGATCTAGCACGATATTAAAAAGTCTCACAATCATCATTTACTTCATTTCCAAGTATTAAGTAATTTTTTGTGCACATCAGCTAAAGATGATGACAGTTAAAGGCGCAGCTCTCAATCATTAATTAAACTAGGATGGGGAAGAAAATGCATAGATTGAACAGAAAAACTATTTCAAAGATTTAGAAGAAAGTGAAGTCCTCTATTGATGCTGGTAAGTGGAAAAACAAAGACAAGTGGAAAAAGTGACACACAAAAAACTCTCTTTACTTTGAGCTCCATGACAGTTATGAAGTCATTTCTAAATAGGGAGAATCTCTACTTTCAGGTAGCATGAAAAAGGTTAGAAGGATCACAGAAATTCTCAGGTAATAGCAGTATGGTGTAAACATAATTTTTCTATGTACCTGGAAATCAAAAAATTTGTATGACTCACTTTATTGTGATATTCCATTTATTACAGTGGTCTGGAACCGAAGCCACAATACAGGAGTTATGCCTGTATTGGGCAAATACTGGTATTCTTAAGTTATTTTACCATATTTCAAAATGAGAAGGTTACTTAGCTTGTTCTTTGGTGTTTGAACCTAGAGGTAATGGATTGTAAGTAAAAAACTACTCTTTTTTAAAAGTACAATAAAAATAAAATAAAAACAGTATATCTTACTGGAGGCCGAGATCCATTTTTGTAGTGGATAACATATAACATATTTCATTTTGACTTTGTCCAGAGTAAACAAAACATTTATTATTTGAAATTTTTCCTAGATAGTAGATACACATACTGTTGCAAAGATATTGGAAAAAAACAAGGACATTTTTTTTTAGTCACTTTCAAATGTGAGTCATCAAAGCTATTATAAAAATTGAAGTTTATACTAATGACTTTTAAGTCATTAAGTATTTCAGATAAATTTAATATTTTTATAATACTTGCTGTATTTAAATTCTAATGATATAAATTAATTAAATGACCATGATAGTTAATTATTAATATAAAACCAAATATGCATTATGTAGGATGTTACATTTTAAAATACTAACATTGGATTTATAATAACAGATTACTTGATAAAACTTGAAAATTTCTGCCGTATTACCAAATAAAAAACTGCATGATTTCTGTAACTAAAATCCATTTATTATGCCTTTGCTTTATAAGTCTTATTCTTTTTTAGTAACATCAGATAAGGAATTATACATTATGCATTTACTATGAGTTCCTTTGAGAACTGAGAGTTTACAAGTTATCATCAATAGTGTCACAGTGTCTGTCATCCCAAGAAAAAAAGTATCTTATAAAGCCAATTTTCTGTGAAATGAAATTTTAATCATTTTTAACCTCTGAAGTCAAATATTATTATCAAGTATTTTTATGAAAATCTTCCTAAAATGCTAAATATTTTTATGATTTTTTCCAAAGTACTCTGAATATGCAATTGACTTTTATTTGGTGATTATATTATTTTAATGAACATTGCCTAAAATACTTTGCTGGAATGTGTGTGTGTTTTATAGTACAAAAGACTAGAATCAATTTTAGTATATTTTTAAATTCTTGTACCTGCTTACTTATTTCTATTTGCGAATTAGCACTGTTCTAGCTTCTGTGATAGTAATCTCTTCTTATCAGAGATTACTTATTTTATTAAAGGCTTATTTCTAATTGGCCTTTTTCCCCCAATATTCTGCCTCTACAATGTTCAATACTTGGAATTCAAATAAAACTCATGACTGGTATTGTACATACATCTACTTAGAATCTCTCCATGTGGTGTTGAAAGTAATTTCTACAATCACAAAGAGGCTACATTTTTAATGAATAGGTAGGTATTCTATTAGCTTTCTCTGAAGTTAAAAATAACCTTCTATTTTGGAGTTCTTGCCTGTATTGTGAGGTTACTGCTACCAAATCTCAAGATAAATAAGGTGTTTGTATACACGTTAGTCACGGTTACTCTTAAGGCAACTAAGGGGAAGTAGAAACTACTGTAGAAAGGAATCTTTACACACAAGTTAAAAATCTCTCAAGTTACTTTAGGTATCGTAAAAGAAGTCTGAGGAGTTTCTACGGAATGCATTCATTATTTGAGGCGCCAGAGTCCTAAAAGGATGGTGCTCCAGGAAAATAAAAAGGCAGATGAACTGAACCAACAAATACAGAAAATGCAGAAAGCCTGCTTAAACTCACAATAAGTTGGATGCCACGTGACTCAGCTCTGGTCAATAAGGTGAAAGCAGAAGTTTAAGTAAGAATTCTGGGAAATGTTCTGCTTTTTCTGATAAAAGAAATAGACTTGACTATCATTGCCCCTTTTTCCTTCACTCTACCCTGAGCATCGATTTAATGTCTTAAGCTAGACAATCATTTTGCTATCGGGAAGGAGAAAATTAGGTGAGAGGAATCAGGAAGATACTGTAACTGACATCATCAAGGTACAAGTTCCATAACTGTGTGCTCCCTATTTACTGCAGACAAAATTCCCAACTGATGAAAGCACTGGCTATAATTTGTTATAAACAGGGATAAAATGGACAAACCTAGCAAATAAATGTTAATGTAGTTTGATAAATTGCTTTTACTTTGATTCTTTGTTGAAATAAACAACATCAAGCATCTGCAGCCTGCCATAAATTCAGTACTCTGATTTAGAGTAGACAGGGCTGGTGAAATCACGTTCAGTAATTTGACAAGATATGCTTAAATACTAACTATGTCATTTTCTACCTGCGTGGTCTTGGGTAATTTAGATAGCCTCAGGGACCTCAGGTTTCTCTGTGGTTACTAGCTGTACCTACCTTATAATGTGTGGAGCAAATTAAACATCCTAATATACATAAAATGCACATCAGAATGCCTGGCGTAGAGTCAGTGCTCAGTATTTTTGATTTGTGTATATTGTTAGTTAGGTATATCCATTCTTTTATAGACTATATAAGATTGAATAAATTAACAATAAAGAGAATGCCTTTAAATTAAACCATATTGCCTTTTAAAATCAAAATTTACTTGATTTATTAGGCATTTATTAAGTCTTATTAAGTATCTGGAGCTCTACCAGATGCTGAAAACACAGAGATAATTAGAACGAATTCTTTCAGGAGATCTAGAATATCAGTAAAGATAAAGATGGAAACAAAACATAGTAAATGCTAAAATTATAATCATGGACAGGGAGTGAAGAGAAGTAAACTCGACTTTCCCACATACACTAGGGAGGTTCATCAGACATTTGCACTGAGTATTAAAGGAACCAAGATAGAAGGACAAGGGAGAAAATTACATTTCAGGCAGAAGGTGAGCATTTATAGAGGCAAGGAGATGTACAACACTGTGGCATGTTTTGGAAAATAGAACCGTTTATGCATGGCTGCGACAGAGGCTTATGTGGAGAAGTGGCAGGAATGAAATAGTACATATTCCTGGAGTAAGATTAGGAAAGTCCTTTTATAGCTCTCAAAGCTCGGATTTCAAATCAGTATAAAGAGTGGTTTTCAAATTATGCTACATAGAATCCAATTATTCCACAGCAGCCTCTCAGGACCTCTAGCTTGTGTGAGAAAAAGGATGAACAGGTGCAGTTTTAGGATTCACTTTTCAATTTAAACAACCTCTGCATTTTTTTGTTAAAAACATACACACATAACTAGTATTTGTACATGACTGATTTTGAAAAAGGGAGAATGCTGTTGAAAAAACAAAAAGACCTGAGCATTAAGTGACACGGTTATATTTTCATACTTTCTATGCAAAAGTTTACTCTGGCAAGAATGTGAGGGACCTTGTGTGAAGGGCATTAATAATCAGTGTGATAAATTAGATAATGGTGACTCGAACTAAAACTCTGAAAGTGAGAATAGAGAGGACCTGGCAGTTGCTATAGATTGAGGAGGTACCATCAACGTTCCAGGAGCCCTAGTACAACGATCTTCAAAATCTTTTCTCCCGGGCCTCCTATAAATACTTTAGATTATTTTGAAATTTTGGAAAATTTTGATCACTCCTCAGACATTATTATATTGATTTCTATTTTTTGTCTGAAGTTTAAATAGTTACAACAAATAGAACATCTGGCATATTTTTAAAAATTGACATTTTAAAAGAAGCTGTTCATTACTGTAAAATGGATCGAGTAGAATCTAAATTCCATAGCAAATTGATTCAAGCAATTATTTACTTGAAATTAAAAAAAAAGATGTTCTTTAACAACTGTAAATTTTATCTCATTACTTTTAATCCTTGAATCTACCCTAATAAAATTATTGAAAGTTGTATTGGTCACTAAATACTACTTTCCTTCAATTTTAAAATTTACATTACAATTTTAAAATTCTCTTTATTTTTGGTGGGCATAAAATTCTAAATGTTATGTTTTACAGGATGAAATAACATTTTGTCAAAATAAAATGGAGGATATAAAGTTGCAAGTTATGTAAAATGAGTAAGTCTAGAAATGTAAAACATAGCATGAAACTGCAGTTAATAATACTGTATTGAATACTAGAAATTTTGCTCAAAGTGTAGATTTCAGTTGCTGTAATCACACAAAAACTCTGTATATCTATATAAGGAGATATGTTAATTAGTTTGACTAATAATCATTTCACTATGTCTTTGTTATATCAAATCATCATGTTGTGTACTTTATATAGTATTTTATTTAACAATAAAATAAATGGAAAAATGATAATATTTTGTATGAGTGTAAATAAATATTTGCAATGAAATATTCACTAGTGCAAAATTAACATTTTAATATATATGTAAGAAATCAATTTGTTTTTAAACTTTTTCTACTTGCCTATTATTTTGTTACTAAGAAATAAGAGCACTTTATAACTCTGATAGTATAGCAAGCTGTGTATTTTTGGAGATTGAACATTTTTAACTAGCATTGCACGTGTTCTTTAACTTCTAGAACATTTAGTTATAGAGTAGATAATTTTTTCATTGAAATGAGAGAACAGTAACTATATTTTACTTACCTAATATTAGTAAATCTTTGTAAAATATTAGATGTGACAAAATAAAAGCTTCATGATCATGCTAAATAAAATACATATGATATGTCCTTCTAAGTAAAAATAATAATTAAAATGTTTTCAGTTTGAGCATCTTTTTTTTCATATTTTGTTCTAAGGAGAAAAGCTGCTTCTACACAACCTTCAAGGAGAAGAATGGACTAATTCTTCACTTGCCATAACCTTTGAATTACAAATGATCACAAGGGATAAGATGAAAGATGTAGCTTTGCTGAACACCCAACGTGAGTGGGCCAACAGAGGAAAAGAGAACTTTCAAAAGCCATTGCCAGCTGAACGTCTCCGGTGGGTTGTCTCCAGGGAAATTAATTGTTTCAGGGTGGAAGGAAGAATAAGAAACCTGTCTATTTGATAGCTTTTTTTTTCTACTGGGATTAGGAAGCTTAAGCAACCTAATAAACCTAAATAAAAACCACACACGAAGAGGTGTGTAATTTATGTGAGAATAAAACTGTCATTAGCTATAGGAACTTGAGAACTGTGTGTACTTTTGCATGGCTGTGTTTTATACTGCGATCATTCTCTTTTGGAGAGAAAAAGAAAAGGTCATAGAAATTATGGAATGTAACTGAAGAATGTTATTTGGACAGAATAAATAGAATTCTTAATAGCTGGATACAGTCCTTAAAGGTTGTTGTCTTATTTCATAAATTTAATCTGAGCAAATAAGAATTCCTATTGATAAGATTGATTTAACAAGTATGAACATAGCCTGTGGTGAAAGAGAGGTACATGTAACACAAAATGTAAAACTAGTGATGCAGGAAAAGATGTTTTAATCAATAGTGACAACTGTGAACACATATTAAAAATACAATAAGGATTTGGTAGGATTTTATATAGAGAGCTGGGCTATAGATCCAAATATTACAGATTAATAGTTAACAGCATTGGTATAGAATGTGGATTCTGTGCTAACACTGTATATGCTTGTTCAAAAATATTCAATTCTTGCATTCAGTTCTGAAATCATTCCAATCTAAAATGATATATTAATTATTTTAAAGATATTTTTAGCAAAATTAAATGCATTTTCATATATTTTATTTTTATGTTGTATTCATCAATGTTATATTTGTCTCTCACAAAAAGTCTACTGAACAAATTTGAAAGAATAAAAATTTAATTATATTTGTCTCTTCTTGATTAGTACCAGTTCATGGTTTTGTACATGCACATTTGCATGCCTCTTTGTGTGTGTATTTAAATACAAATGATGCACATATTCTGTGTCAGTGGAGGTCAGGAATGGTGGTAAACATACTAAAATGACCAGAATGACCACCACAACAAAGAACTCTGGCCCTAAATATCAACAGTGACAAGGTTAAGAAACTCTGATCCAGAAACACAGGAGACACAACAATAAGAATAGAAGCTGAAATTGGAAAAATGGAATAAGTAAAGCTTGTGAATTGTTTTGTGTGACAGGATCTGTTTGCCTAACAAGTAGACATTCCCATTTTTTTCTCTGCTACCTGAACCCGAAGTTCAAGAGCTAGCAAACTGCATAGCCGAGGGAATAAATTATAATTGGTCTATACTAAACATAGTAGCTCATTGCTTTTTACTAGTTATTGGCCAAAATAAGGAGGTGAAACTTCTGATCAAGGATGTTTGCTCTAGACTTCTTGGAATGCTGGAATCTTGACTCTGTCAAAAGAGAGAAGTCTACAAAGTGAACATCCTTTTTTGTTGTCTTTTCCTCCAGTCTGCCCCTGGTTTCTGTTAGGAGAGGCTATAGGACTTGAAGCCAGATCTGCTATGTACTAACCATGGGGGGAGGGGGGCAAACTTGTGATTCAAATCCAACACTGAGAAGATTTTAAGATCCTGTACCCTTAAAGTTCCGCCTGTGGAACAATATTGGGGATCATTACTTACAGAATATGACTAATTAAAAACATCTGAGGTGGTCATATTCAGCCATAGCTGGATGGTTGTTATCAAATAACACATCGGCTGAAAATAAAAATACTGTATCTAATGAAGCACTAAAAGAGCTTTTTGAATATATCAGAGAAAAACCAAGGCATCCAAGACTTGAGAATCCAAGATGTCAGAAAGAAAGTCAGTCCAATGATGTGGACTTTCTGCTTTTCTCTACAGAACATTTAGTGATAAACACATGCAGGGCTGCACAATATTTTAAGTGTCAGGCTTTTACAGAAAATAACATTTTAGAGAAAGGAATGAAATATTCTGTGCACGGAATCACAATACCTCAAGGAATTTATTAATTTCTAATCTCCATGGGACCACGATAAGAGGCTGAGAAATTAAACAGAAAGTAGGTGTTAAGGGGCTAAAAAAGCCAAGTTTAGAAATTTTTTTTTTTTTTTTTGTCCTCTGTCATTGCTGAGAATTCAACAACTGGAGCTAAGCATCTGCCCAGAAAAAATGAGCCTGGTAAAAAATCTTGGCTTTCAGTTGAGAATCCAAAAAGCCTAAGTCCCAGGAGTAAGGGCCAAGTGAAGACACACCAGCCACCAAAAAAAAAAAAAAAAAAAAAAAAAGCCAGAAATGCAGCCTCAAATTATTTCAGTTTCCCAATTGGTCATGGCCATCTATCCATACTCCCTACCTGCCGGAAGGTAAATAATCCTTCCTGAAGGAGTGTAACGTCATCCAGAGATTCTATATATTTAATCACAATATCCCACATTTAATATAAATTACCAGGCATGTCATAACAACAACAACAAACAAATCCAAGAGAAAAAACAACAGGAAAGATTAAATAAACCCATAATTATTATATATATATTTATATATTATAAAAGCATAAATAAATCCAGATACTAGCACTAGTAGAAATGAGCTTTAATATAACTAAGACTAATGTGTATATAAAAGTAGAGAAAAGGATAAAGCAATTTATTAGAGAATTGCAATGTATAAGAAATGCATCAAAAGAGAATACTAGAACTTAAAAAATATAATAACTGAAAGAATTTAATAGATACATTAAAGGCAGCTCAGTTGGACACAGCAGAAAAGGGAATTCATTTTCTAAAAGACAAATCAATGTAAAATAATCCAAACTGGAATGAATACAACAAAAAGATGGTAAATACAAGGAGCAAACATAAAATAAAATATAGTTCATGATGAAAGTAAAAATATACATCCAATTTGAATATCAGTATCATGCTTAAGGATAATGAGGCAAAAGTAATATTTGAATAGATACTACCTAAGAATTTTCCAAAACTTCAGATGATAACAAGTTACAAATTCAAGAGTTGCTATAAATACCAAAGAAGATGATATCAATATAGTAACAATCCCTAGAAATATTATGGTCAAGCTCCTATTGAATACCAAAAGCAAGAAAGCTTCTGGAATGTGGGTAATACTCCACATTTTGATGTGGCTGATGTTTATACAGACTCAGGATTTGTGCATATTATTTATTTACACATTATTCTTTATAATTCAGTGATTACCAATAAAAGGCCCTAATCTTTTCTGTAATTTATATTCAAAACTTATCAGTTTATAGATATTGAATAGCATATTAGTAGCACTGCTACCATGCTGGGGTGAAATCTTAAAAATTAAATTGGTATGGAAATAAGGTATTTATGTCTTTATTTTAGAAAGTATTAAATCCTTGGTGTGTAGAATGGATTATATGGTGCAATTCTGTTGGCAGAAAGATTGGTTTGAAACTGACCTCATTGCTTGTTCAATGATTTCCTTGTAAAATTGGCAATGAGTTCCTCTGAGTTGGTATAATATTGTGATTTGCCCTGTTAATTCCCTTCAACTAAAGACCACCAGGAACTCCTTAGTTGAACAAATTGGGTTCACTACTGATAGCAGTTAGGAAAACATACACCGTGGGGAAACCACAAAACATCTCAGAAAGAGGGTCTAATCAAGAAACTATTACAGAATTTGTGACTTGGTTAAGTAATTTCAGGGAGAATCTATGTATGTGAGGGATTGCTCTGGATTGGATGGTGTTAGAAAATAAGGCCAGTTTCATGACTGGGTATCTCAAATCTTATCTATAGGGAGAGAATACCAGAGTAAGGGTGAAGCCTTGATTGCTGAAGACGTAGCAGTCACTTATTTAGTGAAAGAAAAGGATGTCTGGCATTTTATGGATTTCACAGTGATCCATTTTTGTCTCACTTTATCAGGGTAAGCTCATTTATACAGACGTTCTATGATATTGTTTCTGTCCAGAAAGAGAACTATATGATTTATCTGTAAACTTCATATCATTTGGGATAACACTGAGGCCTAGATGTGAGGTCAGAGCAGGTCCCTGACATCAGGGGCTGTTTTGTTCTTTTTCAGCATCAAGGAGATACTATACAGTTCTTGGTTTTCCTAGAGTCCCATTAACTGACCTGCTTCATTACAGAGGGACAATAAGCTCACAGGAATAATACAAAGAAGAGAGAAAGGGATACAGGAAGAGGTCAGTTATAAAAGAAAAAAATATGTAAAGGTATGAAGTTATAAAAACTGACAGATGATATAAATATAGTAAGAAAAAAATAATGTTGTCTGTATCCTATATTAAACAAACAAACAAACAAAAAAAACCCTAGTACTTGGTTTCGAAAGAATATTTGAAGGAAAATATACTGTATCCTTCCACAGAAAGCCAGAATGGAGAAATGTGGCTGGAGAGGTGGACACAGAAGCAACAGACCAGGGAAAGGCAAGATATTCTCACGATAGATTTACTCATCTAGGGATAATCATTTGGGGAAAGAGAGCTACGAACCTTGTTCCAGTTCAGCAAACAACCCAGGGCCAGTCAGATTTATAAGACCACATGGATTTGGACAAACTGATCCAAAATAGCCTATGTGGATTAAAGAGCAGAAGGACCTTCCTTACGCTCTGAACCTGTTAAATCTGCAATCTTCAGAAGGCACAAGGATAACAAAGTAAATTTTTCACCACAATAGAAGTGGTGGTCTAAAGTTAAACATGATTTAGAAAAGCAGGGTTGTGTTTACTCTGAAAAATGAATTATCGTTTATTTTACTTTAGTGTGACAGCAAAGTAAAAGCTATAACCTATATAGTCTTCCTATTTCTTAGCACAGAAATACCAAAAACGTGCAAAAATTAAATGTTCTGTCACTAAGCTATTCAAGGGAAGCACTCAAGTATGCTGCCACTGTTTTTTTTTTTTAGGATTGGCATGACACTAATTTTCAGCTATTTTTAATATCATGATTTTGCCCCTTATATCCTTTGAATTTTTTAATTTATGGAAAAGAAGCATTGATAAGTCTTACAAAATATATATTAAAATACTCAGTTGTCATGCATCTTAAGTAAGGGGGTGGTAAGATTGATTTTTAAAACCCAGGTCACTAATTGTGGCTTTGGTGACAAAGTGAGTGAAGCAGGCATAGAAAAATGCCAATAATAGATTGAGAAAAGATTGATGTATTCAAAGTCCTGGTCACTGAAGCTGCTAACTTTAAGGATCCTGCTGTTCCCAGGAAAAGGCTTGTAGCACTATTGTCACAGGGATGGGATCTGTAAGGGGAAGCTTGTGAATAAGAAGAGTTGCACAGACTACAGACGTTTGATGCTCTATAGCTTTGTAAAATGTTTGCAAACTGGAAACAGAGTCAGTGGAAAACTTGAGTATGTTATTTATACTTTCAATATGTTTTATCTTAGGCTAACAAGATTTAATCATAATGAAGAAACATTGACTCTGAAAGAGAACGACACAGAAGACAAATTTAACAACATATACTAAGTTGAATAGTGTCCCTTTCAAAAGATATGTCCACCTGGAACCTCAGAGTACTACTTTCTTTGAAATGAGGAGTGGAAGCCCATGGTTGGGTTAACAAATTGTAACAGACCCCAGCCTCTTGTCTCCTTGAAGAAGAGCAAATGTGCTTAGTAACTGCCTTGCTTGCATAGCTGAGGTTTTAGATAGCACTCTGCTCATTGCAAAGCAATGACCCAGGCCCTCGGCTATAAATGCTGGGCGTGCCTGCTGTTAGATAGTCTTCTATCCCCAAAGCAAGGAACTGGCTGGTCTGGTGGTCTGCTTCAACATATCTATAAGAATGTATCTTGTTCTCCTCTTCCCATGAATTCCCTAAAGATAAACTGTAGGCCCCCGATTGTGAGAACAAAGGAACAAGTCTTGGGCTGGAATGGTAAACAAGTTATAAAAATCTGCAGTCTCAGAGGTGAGAAGGCTGGTTAGCCAATGATGGGTAAGATCCCCAGAGGTGGGCAACCTAAGACAGGCACAGCCACCTGAGTCCAAGAAAAATGTTGTTAAGCAGCTGCTTCTTATACGTTCTGCCCTGATAAGCTGTAAGGCTTGCTGGTGCCAACACGAACATGATTTGCCAAAACATAAAGGGTCTTCTGACCTTGAGCCAGACTCTACAATCTCGATCCCACCCTGTCTTTCCCTAAATTCCTGCATTCCATCACACAATTGTTAGTGATTTCTCCTTTGATTGTACACAATAAATGTGGGAGCATTTGAGAGGTTCGTGGAGTTGGCTCCCGACTCCCTCTCACTCTCTTGACCTTTTCCACAGAGTCTTGAGTAATTCATTCTGTCTCAGTGGCATTTCTGCTGGCCAGAACCCACAGTGAGGTCTTTGCAGGTGTTAGCTAAGGATCTCAGTATGAGATTAACCTGAACTAGGGTGAATCCTAAATCCAGTAACGTGTTCTTATAAGAAACACAAAAGAAGAGACACAGGGGAGAAGTTCATATAAAGACAGACAGAGATACTAATTATGCTATAACAAGACAAGGAACAGCCCCCAGAATTGGAAGAAGAACAGGGGTTCCCTCCCGAGTCCTCCAGAGGATGTGCAACACTGCTGACTACTTGATTTCAGAATTCTAGCCTCCAGAACTGTGACAGAATACATTCTGGTTGTTTAAGCCACAAGGTCTTTGGTAATTTGCTACAGCAGCCCAAAGACACTAAAACACAATATAAAAGTATCAAATATCCCATAGTATTATAGTTAATGATTAAAGGCAAATAAAACATATCACGTGCCTTTAATCGCAGGATATAGAGTACTCAAAGGAACAGGCAGAAAAGAAATTACTGAAACTTAAAAATGCATATTTTAAAATGTTTCAGAATATTTTGTGTCAAATTAAATTGGAACTATTCAGAGTGTCCTCTAATGGCTTTCATGTAAATAGAAATGTATTATTTACTCTATGCCCTAGGTAAGAGGCTCTTCTAAGGAATGATAGGGCTTATATTTCGATTTTTGCTTGTTTGCTTTATTGTTCATTATTTTTTTAAATATTTGGTCCTCATCAGAGCATCCAGAAGAACACTGTCTATTTTATACAGGGCTATCCATATGCCAACACCATCCTTCACCAATCTCTTTCTCTCTCTCTCTAAAGCAATGACTTCCTTCTTTGTTCATGAAACAATCACATCTCAGGCTCCTTTTTAGGTGATATCAAAATCAACATTTCTGCTATAGATGATCGGCCACACAGTACCTTTCTCCCCCATATTACCTTTCTCCCCCATATTACCTGTATCCTCTTCTCAAATCAAAAAGTTGATGACCTTGATTTCCTCTTCACTGAGAAACTTAAGACAGAGGAAAACTTCGATTCCCATCACCACACAGACTGTCCTACCACAACTACCTTCACCTTCTACCTATAACCAAAGCTGAGATATTCTCTGTCCTACATATTCTTTCCCTCAGGTGCCTCTCTGACCTACTCAAGGGCATCACTCGTGAAATCCTTCCTTCCCTCTTCTACATTTTAATTAGTTTTGTTTCTACCAATGCTTTGTAGCCATTGCAGCCATCTTGAAAAGTCTTCTCTTCTTCTGCCACATTTTCAGATACAGCCAGACAGCTTTGCTCCTCTAGCAAAAAGGGAAACCAACAAAACCAAGCAGAAAAACACCTCCTAGAAAAGTTGCTTGCACCTGCTGTCTCAATGTGCTCTTATAAATTTTTCCCTTAAACCTACCTCAGTCAGACTTCTGTGTCCAACATCTGATGCCAGTTGTTCTCATCCTAGTAACCATAACATCCACATTGCCAAATCCAACGGTGAGTTCTCAGTCCTTACCAGTCCTGAGTATCTGAGCATTTAAAACAGCTAGTCTCTCCCTTTTTCTCTCTCTTCATATTTTTAACTTGACTTCCAGGACTTTTGCCTTCTCTCCTCTGTGATGGCACTTTCTTAGTCTTTTCCTGGTTCATTTCCTTCTCTATTTGTTAAAGTTTGAAAATTCAGAAGACTATCCTGTAACTCTTTCTTAGTATCTACACTTGCTCTATTGATGATCTCATTCTGTCTCATGTCTTTCAATGCCATCTCTATGCTATTAACTCCTGGATTTTATCTCGAACTAAGACCTCTCCTCCAATCTCTATATCATATATTCAAAAACTTGCTCAGCAAATTCATTTTAAAACCAAATATACAACTCAATGCCAAATGTCCAAAACTGAATGTCCCATCTTCCCACACAACCACCTCACACACATCTTTTCTTATCTCAATGTATGGCAACTCAACCTCCCAGGCAAAATCCTTTGAGTTATCCTTGACCTTTCCCCTAATCTTAAAACGAATCCGAGAGTCTGCATCTTCTAAATATATCTGGAATCCATCTACTTTTTATTATTTTTAATAAAGACACTATTATGTCTTGCTTGAATTACCATGATAGCCACCTGGTATTTTTTTTGTCTTTCTTCCCTTGTCTCCCTCCCCACAGTCTAGCTCAAATGAAGCACCTAGTTTGATACTTTTAAACCACAGGCCATGTTAAATTTGTTCAGCATCCTTTAGTGGCTCCATATTTCACTTCAAGTAAAATCAAAAATCCCTACAATTTTCTAAATTTCCTACATTTTTATGGCCTCAATCCCCCATAAGCTTCCCACTTTATTTATCCAACCCGCAGCTTCCTCTCTGTTGTTGCAGTGTGCCAGGTGCGCCCGTGTGCTAGAGAATTTAAACAACTGCTTCCTCTGCCTTGTTTCCTCTCCTCACAATATCCCCCTGATAAACTCTCTCACTTTCTTCAGGGTTTGCTCAAATCCTTAGTGTTTTCAATGAAGAACACCCTGGTTACCCTAATTAACACTGCACTATCCCTTTGCCTGCTTTTCTAGCTCTAATTTTTTTGTCGCTCTTATCACCTTTAACATACAATATAATTTAATTGTTGACCATGTTTTCCTATTTTTATCTGTTTCGCCTGCTAGAATGCAGGCTTCAGAAGCACAGCAGTCTTTTTCTTGCAAGTACACTAATGCACAGAAAATATACAGAATAGTACCTTGTTCACTGTAACTACTAAATAAACACTTTTGAATAAGTAAAAAATCAGTGAATAAATGAACCTTTTTTAATCCCTGCAGGAAGCTCAAAATGCAAGCTTATAAATACTAAATGGAATACTTTCTGTGTACTAGTCTCATAAATGGCAATGGCAAATAAATGAACAAGATATTGTCTCCCAGGTGATAATGATGTAAAAATAACCACATCTGCAAAGTTTAAAATTCTAATTCAAGGTAAAATGCTAAAAGGGAGGTAACACAGCTACAAAAGCTCAGTTAGGAATGGAACCAAAGATATTTCATGTTAAGGGTATAACACGATTTTAGACACTAGAGCCGAGACTATCTGGCATGGCTAATTCGTTTGTCAATACCTCAGAAATATCCATCAGGTGTTTTGGAGTATCTACAGTGAGATGAACCCTGGACTCTGGAGATACAAATATAAATACTACTGGATTACTGCTTTCAATATTTTGGCAGTATTTCAGCTAGTATCTTACGTATTTGTAAATTATGACATTGAGACCATTTGACTGACTTCTTTTGCAACTGTATATCCCACATAGGAATAACTGAGACTTTCAGGAAGGCTACAATGTCAAGAGTACGTAGGTTTTATAGGCACAGAGCAAACATATCCAAGATGCTATCCTTCAAGATAAACTCCTACATGTTAACATCTGTGCAGTTTGGACAACTGACAAAAGTATATTTAGAAAATACGTTGCTGTATTTCAGTGAAGTGTCTGAACCTTCTATATCAGGGTTCAATGAATTGAATTTGACATACTCAAGAGGCCCACTGAGGAAGTGCACTCAAGGAAAGCAGACCATTTCACACACGACCTCACCATCCACATAAGACATAGTAAAGCCATACACATCGGTCACAGCTTATTCTCTAAGGTGGATGCATTGGGGACATTGTGACTGTGGCAATGGCTTTCTACAAGTAGGGAGAAAAAAGAAAACAAACTGCGTCAACACTCTATACAACTCAAAACACCATTGGCTAAATGTTTTTTTCATGAGCCATATTTTATTCTTTTCCTCTTCCAAACAAAATTTATAGAAACACTACAATTAAAAGCATATATGCAATCCCTAGCACATAGTAGGTACACAATAAACATTGTTGATGGATGACTAAGATGATATATGTAATAAAAATAATAGTATACGATAAAATCATAGAAAATGATAATAAGCTAGAAAGAATACTACTTTACTTATATTTACATCTAACATTTCTGATAACCTGAGTAAAAAGAAACAATTTAGTATATAAACCTCATTATCAAATGAAAGAAAGTATCCCAGAGTCTGACCTGAGTTTCTTATTTATTTATTTACTGGAGGTACTGGGACTGAAGTCAGGACCTTGTGCGGGCTGAGCATGCACTCTACCACTGAGCTATTTCCCTCCTCCCCTACTTAATATTAATTTCATTGCTGCTACTTCTATTCTTGGATCAGATTTAGAGCTGTTTCAAAGCAGAGACATGGATTCTACAAACGCTTACAGGGTCTGGTAGGTAACTTAACTGTGCAAACAAGCTCGATGCATGGAAATACCAGTGGAAAGCTCTCCTGACCCATCTTTATAAAAGAGACAAGTGCTGTGTAGCTCCAGCTGACAGACAACTGACGGAGATGTCAAATCAATATTACCAGATCTTTTGTATTTTTGTAAAGAAAGCCAGGTTTTTGTATTTTTATTAGTTTTTAAGTATAATTTCCATATATATATATATGTATATATGTGTGTATATGTGTATATATATATACATATATATACACATATATATTTACACATATATATATATTTAGATGTTGGCATTCTTTTTTAAAGTTAGGTTAGGTCAAATATATGACCAGCAGGCTCCAAGATTATAAGTTTTGCTTTATAAATGATTGTTCTAATTGAGTATACTTCCTGGCATATAGAACATTAGTAAGGGCCTACTGAATTAATCGCTGTCTAAACGATAGGCCTAAAGGAAGAAGAAAAAGAAGGAGTGTTTTTATTTGTTTCATCATCACCACTACATTCTCGTTCTACATGATGTATTTTTGAGAAGGTTTAACAGTTTTTATGTCTCAAATATTTTTTAATTTCATGTTGACAATAGATAATAATCATTTTTCTTTGTGGTGCTACAGATAGAAAAACTGAGATTGGTCATACAATTAATATCATTTGGGAACCACACAAGGACTAGCACGACAGAGGTTTATGCTTTTTCTACTAGGCACACATCCTTTTAGAATTCAAAATGTGAATGTACCTAAAATTTTCATAAACAAAGCAATATGCATGATAAATTCACTCATTAGATAGGTCACACTTGTAAAGAAACTGTAATTTGAGTAATTTGAGTAACATTGTATCAAATATATAAAAGGTACTTTTGCATATAATCTGTTTTAAGTACTTACGTTAATGATGAGGACACTGAAGACAGTTTAGAGTATATGGCTTTCCTACTACCATAGAGACAGTTTACAATCTTACACATTTGTATAGAAATATTATAAAATCAGAAAACACTAGGATAGTGCTACCATCTAAGTCTCATGTGGACTATTTTCTCTACATCTGAATGCACCGTTCAAAATCAGATATAAATGGTGATGTAACAATCATCTCCTTCTGACTATTTTGCAGAGATGTGCATACCAGTCAAAGATCAAGCTAGTGACCTGAACTATATGCTTTTATTCCTCAGTTTGACAACTTGTTTCATGAAAATATTCCACAGCTATTTGAGTTTTATATGTGAATACTCCGGATTTTGAGAGAAATGCTCTATTAAAACACACATTTAACATTTTGTGTAGTTATAATATTTTGAAGCTTTTTTATCACATTATATTGGTTTAGCAGATAGTACCTTTCATTTTATAGCATCATTTTATAAGCATAGATTCTTAGCCTTAAGAATTGATTACAAATCTTGTGCTCAAAATCCCTAAACATAGATCATATGTATTATTGCAGCTCAAGCTAAAAGCAGTAGAAGCAAAACTGTTATCACACATCTTCCAAATCCATTTACTCTTAATATGTGGGAAAATGCCTTAATTCTATATAGAGATATTCTTATATTACTCTTTATAGTTGTCATTTAGTATGAAGAAGATCTTTTACATTTTTATAATTTCTAAAGAAAAAATATTCTATGATAATGTCTTCTTATATAATTTAATACTTTTTATTTTTGAAAATTGGTTTTATTTTTGTAAGTAATTCATCGTTTTCAATCACACTTCTTGATCTAAATTCTTATTTTTGAGGAATTTGCTTTTCTCTTTAGCTTCATCAGAAGGTCAAAGGAGAATGATTTTTTTATACATACTCATTTTCGTTGTAGATATTTAAAACATGTAAGAATTGCAAAAGGGCTTTGTAAACTAGAAAATAAACTGTCTTTGTAATGGGACTCTGCATTTACCCTAAAAAATAATTCATCATTTGAGAAATGAGTCATCAGTTAAGGTATTAAAGGACGAATGTTCGTTCATGTCAATGGAAATAAAATACATCTCCGTAACATGCCTCTGGCTCCTTTTTCTAATACAATACCCTTCGTTAAATATGCTCCCACCAATTGCTCTAGGAAGATGTACTCATTGTTACTCCATGGCCTTTGCAGCACTGTTTCCTCTCTGCAGTGCTTTACCTCCTCAACATTTCATTCCCTAATATATATGGTTGGCCCCTTCTTGCCCTTCTGTTAACAGCCCCAGCACTGCTTCCTCGATTTCTATCACAAGTCATTCTTGTGGCAGTCACCGTCAGGTACAATACTCTTGATCACTTATTGTTTTCATGCTCACTGTTGATTTCTCTTTTACAGTGCTTGCTTCCTGGGGACAGAAATTTAGCTGTTTGACTTAGCTATCAGAATTGTTAAGGAACGAGGAATTAGTACATATAGCTGTATTTGAGGCAGCTGTATGGCTTTGAAGACTGCAACTTGGTGAATGTTTGCAAGCCAAAGAGAGTGTTCTGAAGTCTAGGATTACATGATTTTATAGGATATGCATATACTTTCTTTCACACTTTTTTTTTAAAGCACCGAGTACTATCACTAGTGACAGTCTCTCCGCTATAATCAGTAGAGTTTATTTTTGAGTGCTAATTTTCCCTTGTCTCACTTCATCCTTCACCATGAAATATTCTGATGCCACTATTTCAGTCACCAAATGTATGTGTGCTTTAGTTTGTCTCCTAGAGGAAGACGAGGGTGGTACTTCTGGAGAATTTTTTGATGTTTCACTTAGCTCAAGATGAGTGATGGGGAATGAGGACCAAATCCTGACGTAGACACTCAGGCCACAACAGTGAAAAAATAGACACAAATTTTGAAAATAATGGAGCTACTTACATTCTCATGTGGAGAGACTTAATAGCAATAAATCAAAAAAAGTAAATTATATAATATATTAAAACTAAATAAATGATGTTATAAAATGAACAGAAAACCACTATAGACAATAATATAAATGGATTTGGAAATACTGGTGGGAGGGTGTTATAATTTAAATGTGTGGCTAGAGTAGGCCTTGTCAAAAAGGTGAGATCTGAGCAGAGGCTTAAAAGTAGCGAGGGCTTGAGTTTTGTAGCTAACTGAGACTAAGGCATTCAAGGCAGTAGGAAAACCAAGACTTCTAGATGAGGCCAGTGAGGCTGTGACACAGTGAGCTAAAAGCAAAGAAAATGACAGAGAGATAACCAAGAACTATAATGTAAGGCCTTGTCAGGTATAAACAGACTAACCGTAAGTAAGCCAATAAATGGACTTGTGACAGTACATGACAAACAGCAGAGCTGGAGAGAAGGGGCCGGAATGACCTTTAGAAAGAGGTTCTCAGTTGGAGGTCAGGGAGACTTTGCCTTTCTCCACTTGGGGACATTTGGTAAGGTCTGAAGACATCTTTGATTATCATGGCTTGGGGAAGGAGGAGGGGTAATGCTCTTGGAATCCAGGGAGTAGAGGCTAGGTATGCTGCTACAGAACTCATAATGCACAGGAAAGCCTCTCTCATAACAATAAATTATCAGGCCCCAAATGCCAATTGAGCTGAGGTTGAGAACTGCTCCTTTAGAGAACCAGAGTCCAGTCATGAGGTATGTGTTCAGCACATCCTTCTTGCTTGAAACTATATTGTAAGTCTTATGTATTTAAAATTTTGGATAAAGAGCTAGGAATTACCAATGTGAAAGCAGAGAGGGCACAAAGAAAATTTAAGAGAACACAATCGAGCATTGATAATTAGCATCTTAATAATAAAAATCTTTCAAGGACTATCAATGGTACAAAGTCCATTCCATGAGGAGTAATTGTTGCACATTCTTCCTGCTCCAGGTCATATCATATGCAATAATGAATGAAACTAGGCCAAAGAATAACAGTTGCTGTAAGAAATGAAGCTAGAATTCAAAAGTAGAAGGCATTTATACTCAGGAAAAAAATAATTTCAAGGTCTGTCTCCTCTGGCAGACCCACGAAGACTACCACGTTTAGGTCAGTATAGAAGCATGCCATTCACAAGATGCATTGCTGTGGTCAATGCTTCTTCCATCACTGAATAAAACAGACTTTCTTGGACTTTTGTTTGGCACTGCAGAAACTGGAGCTTATCTTCATGCGGTATCAATCCTTCAGAATCATTAACAGGTCATAAAGTCCTAGTAGACTATGTTAAAACCTAGGAAAACTTGCCACTCTGGTATTCAAGAATGATTATTTTCCATCAGTCTGCCTCCCTCCAATATTGCCTGTCTGTTTTCTCACTTGCAGGATCAGTTCTTGTCTTGGAATCTTGTTTACTGTTTCCCTCAAAGAAAGCAAATATTCTAAGGTACCTTAAAATAATACGTATATATATGTAAGTCTATAAATGACCTTAAAATACATAATACACTGTTGTATCTGTGATTAGAAGAGTCGTTATGAACTAAGAATAAGTGTTACACTGACAAATGATAGCTGTGACAGTTTGCCATTGTCTGCCTTTTTGAAAATAGTTACCTGTAAATTACCAACTTCCATATAAATGCCATATTTCTGATTTTACCTAAAAATGTTTCCTCTAGGGAAAAATTGGGTAATACGGCTCATGGAAGAAAAATATGATGAAGAAAATGTCAGGTCTCAGAGTGGTAATTTCGGCTTCCTCTTCTGCCTAGCTGACACATGACCTTGAGCAGTAACTGGCTTCTGTGGCACTTAATTTATCCATTTCTAAGTGAGCATAACACCACTAGATGAAGCTCATAAGACTGTTGTGAGGCGACTCTAATAAAAATGCACTTTTCAAAAATGTTGCATAAATGCTAAATAGAGTAAAATATGTCTCGCCTCCATTACATTTATGAGAGCTTTATGCGTGGGTTTCCCTTTAACGATGAGCACCTCACTGAGCTTCAGCAACCTTTTCAAATACCATAGAGGCAATCCTTTTGTTTAAGTGAATGCAAGGAACATTTAGATACGTCTGCTATCCACACAGGAAAGCAAACTGATCATTCAATGCATATTCTGCTATGCACACATTTATATGTGAAATCTGTTCATAACTGCTGTTAGAGGTATAGGACATAATGTTGCGTTTTGCAGTAGAGTAAAATATTATATTTCATATTTGCGTGCAAAGGGAATCATGGTGGATTGAATATTTATATTCTAATTCATCAGACTTTTCAAGGGGATTTTAAAGCAAATACAATATGCTGACAGTATAAAAAAGTAACTTCTTTTTAATGGACTTGAGTGGAAATAATGAAGATAATGGAGACTATGGTCTAGGTAGGATTAATTACATGTTTCCTTATTTTAATTTAGTTTTACACATGTAGCTACAGATAAATGGATTCAAAATAAAGCAAACAATCCTATAATTAGAATTTCTTGGATTAGTCTAGGGTTGTCAAATTGGCATAATTCACTCTTTCAAATGTGAAATATTTTAAATTATTTAATATTATGTGCTTTGAATTAATGTTAAATTAATAGAGTAAAATTATAGAAGTACAATACTTTGAGAGTTTAAAATCCTATTGGCTGAAAGTAGGTGGGCATTGTATACAAGTAGTTCTCAATTTATAGACCCTATGTATCCTAGAAAAACTGGGTCTAAGTCAGGTTATATGTATAAACATTCAACTTTCTTATCATTGCTTTCCATTTCAAAAACTGGAAGGAAAATATTGTGACACAAATGATACAAAACACTTGAAGCATGCAATTTTAAAATTATAGTGATATTTGTTTCTAGCACAGCCATAGACTCTTAGGATGTTGAGAATAAAAGTGACAGCCATAGTAATCAAGTCTAGTGAGTCTCCAAACACACTGCTCATTTCAATTACCTTGGACGTTCACAATAGCAACACACAGTTTACAAGGCACTACTTAATTCAATAGGTCTTATTTTGAGCCTCAAAAAATAAGTTTGGGCTTTTAACATATCAGTTCCTCAGTGATTCTACTGTCCAACCAGTGCTAGAAACCAGGAATCAATCAATACATTATGTAATAAAGAAGAACGTGAGTTCCAGGAAGGCTGAGCAATATAACAAGAATGTGTAGCTAACTGGCAGAATCAAGTCCAGAGGCCCAGGAACAGAGACTGTATTATAATGTTCTTCCCTGAAAAACAAAATATACTTCTAGGCTGAAAATTCTATAAATTTCAATTCTACAAATGAATTAGTGTTCAGCCTTTTTCAATTCCGTACCTGTGTACCTGTATACATGCCTGTGTGTATGTGTGTATTTGTGGTGTGTTTGTGTAAATATTAGATTTTACTTTTCTCCTGCCTCATGTTCTTTTTACCCTAAATTTGTTGCCAGGAGATTGCTTCTCTCAATTAACAGATTGCACCTAAGTTTACTTTTAGTTTATGTAGAGTTGATAATCATATTCTGCAAATGTTTAAAATAATTTTGAATATAAAAGATGTTTCCTTATCATTTCCTAAGGAGTTTTACAAGAACTGAACACCAGGAGGCATGAGCCATGTGGTGTTTGTGAGAACAGAATGGTGAGATCTCCAAAATACCCAGGCTCCTGAGAGTTACATGTCTTATGAAAAGCGGTCCACAGGGACACAGTAGTATCAGAAATGGCTTAATGTAGTAACTGTGAATTTTGTATTGAAATTTTGTTACCAGTACATCAGTCGTATCATTAATGACTTATTCTTACCTATAGCAGGAGGATTAGTGGTCATTATGTTGGTTGTCATGTTCAACAACTATCATTCAATAAATTCCTCAAAGGTCGGAAATTCTGCATAATTAAAGGAATAAACATGGTTGTCATCATCATGCTCAAAGATTCTCCTAGAAAACTCTGAACATCAAACATTCTTCTAATTTTAGTTTAGCATTGCTAAACATGTATGCTATATTACATGAAATATTTTTCATTGCAAAGTCAGAGTTGTTGATATGGCAAGTTAAGAGAAATAAATATATATGTATGTATGCATACATACATTCCCTCAGCAATACATAACATCAGCATCAACACAAATGTCTGTATTTATGTGGACAGATACAAGTAAAATCAAAATCAACACAAATGCCTATACTCAGCCTAAGCCTCTCTTCTGACCTCTGTATCTGTATATTTAATTGTCTGTTTTATCTATTCACTCCAATGTCCAAAGTGCATTTCAAGCTATTTAGTAGAATAAGCTTTTGCTATAGTAATCTACGTTTCTTTTCTTCCTTTTACCGTAGGTATTAGCCTACTTCCCTTCCCCCTTTCAAGCAAAAATGCACAGCGCCTAATGTGAGGGATCAGAAATGCAGAAAGATGAAAAAAATGTGGCATTCTCTTTGGATTTTGTGTTTACTTTATAAAACTTGGAAAATTCAAGGTATAAATTTAAAATGTCTGAGAAAAGAATGAGAAAAACATTGGAACTCTTCCAGAAAAGACTATACCCGCCATAAAAAAAAAAAAAAAAATTCCCTCGGCTGAGATAAATTAAACTGAAAGAGAGCTGGATTCCAGAGAGCGGCATCAGCACTCCACTACTGCACGCAGGCCAGATAAGGTAGCAGACCACCAGAGCTGGAGGGGAAACAGAGCTGTGCAGAATCCGAGGGCGGGCACCATCTGAAGTCTGGTAGACACTCCTGAAGTACCTCTATCTAGGTTGCTCTCTCATCCCTCTCAAATAATTACTCCTATTCATTTCCACAACTTGGTTACACTATTACTTCTTCATAAATGCCCTCTATCACATGCTTTCAAGCACTTCACTACCTAGCACTCATAGCATTTAAAACGAAATTTATCTTAATGATTTTACGGTAATGTCTAGCTCCTCCTGTGCAGTGAACTCTAGCAGAGCAGGGATCTTGTATATTGTTTTCCTGGTTCCTAATGCAGGTGCTCAATCAATAGTTGTTCAGAAACAAATAAATGAATGAAATCATTATCGTTACCATAATTCACTTTGTATAGTGTTTTCCAGTTATGGTTGGACCAAAAGATCTTCAGAACATATACAGACAGTCAGAAAAAATCTTCGTTTTGTACCCATCAATCTTCAAGGTAACATATTTACAGCTACCTGAGGGGCTTATTCCCGCATCATTCTGAAATAAATCAGTCCCACAAAGCCAGTATTGTATGTCCACTGAGATAAAATAAATAAAACCAAGGACAATAAAGGAAGCCCTCAAACTAAATCATGGGTGAGGTATATTTTATATGATCTTAAAAACTTGTCCAGGTTTACTCAATTAACCTTCCCTTGAAAGTGAAAAGTTGCAATCACTAAAAATCATTTCCAAATGACCTGCCTACTAATTTATACATTCCTGGGTTTTTTTTTTTAAGTCTTCAGAGTTTCATATTCTATCTTCCATCTGTAAAAACTCAATTCTTAAAAAATTCATCTCTAATAATATTATAAAATAATTTTAAACATACAATGCCATTGCCATTTTCACAACAGCTCTCTGAATAATTGTGCCATGAATTATCGCACCCTACCACCATTTTAAAGATGAGGACACCAAAGTTTAATGAGGTCAAACCACATGTACAAGGCTGTGTAAGATGTACACGGTAGAGCTGAAATTTAAACCAGTCTTATGGTGCCAAATATAATTTTTCCATTTCATCATAATCCTCCCCTATGAAAATACAATATACTGAAAGTTAGCAACTTTCAGAGCAAGGTGTCGCCGGCAAACAATTTCACCAACTGCTCTTAAGTTATAAGTGATCTGCAATTTTAGTTGTTACTGGGCTCATCAAATTCTGTAAATGTATGGATAAGTTATTACAACATCAATAGTTTTAGAGCTAGAATTTTACATAATCTATATTAAATATCATTTAGTTTAACCTATTTATTTTATGCATAAGGAAAGTGAGTGCCCAAGAAACAAGTCCTACCTAGCCCAGTGCCACGTACTTATCTGGCAGCTTAGCAGATACTAGAAATGATTGTTCTTCTAACACATTTCCTACAATGTGTAAATTTTCAAATTGTCTGTCTCTGAGAATGGCCTAAGACAGTGGTTCTCAACTCAGCCTGCACATTCACTCTTTATTCTGATAAGGACCTAGGCCCGGGAACAATGGATCAAAACCTCTAGTGTAAAGTCTTGGCATCAGTATTTTTATAAAGTTCCTCACGTTGATCCTGATGCATAGCATGGGTGGAGAAACAACAGTTTAAAAAGTATCTAGCTGCCGAATGTTGTCTTGAATACTTAAACTGCAATTTTCTTCATTAACTCAAGCTGAATTCCCTGTTTCTTTTTTATTTCCTTCCTGAATGTAATTTGCTACTGTCCCTTCACTAAATTGAGAATCTATGTGTGTGTGTGTGTGTAATCTTAACCATTTCTATGTAAAACTGAAAGAATAGAAATCTAACAAAATGGCTTCCCTGATGTTAAAGCTGTTTGCTGATTCATTTTGACACATCTTGTTTTTCTTTTTGTTTACTTGCTCAACTGCTTGCTAAAATAGCCCCTAACCTTCCCTATATATTCTTTAACCCAGAAGCTGTTTTCCAGAAAGTCACAGGATGATGAGCTCAGAAGAATAGACAGACCCTAGGGAGTTTACCATGACACCAGACGGTCTTACCAAGATTAAAAAGAATGCAGCACCACAAACTGTCCCTAATTGTTATCACTCTTCTGCTCCACTCAGTTTTTCTATAAAATCTCAAGACCCCCAACCCCAAGAAGGGTTCACAGTCTTCGAGGCTTTAGTCTGCTGTGATTCCCCTTTGCCCAGCAAAGCAATAAAGCTGCTCTTTTCTATTGCTCTCAAGGACTCTGTCTCTGAGTTTGAATTCGTCTTTTGGGTACAGAGGCCAAATTTTCAGTAACAAAACAGAGAACAGTTCACCCTTCTTCCATGCTGTGCGTATAGGAAATAGAGGCAAAATCCTGTGAACCTTCTGAAAATAAAGTTAAAAACTACTTGAATTTAAGAATCTTCTCGTTTTGCCTGCTAAATTCTACATTTATATAAAATTCTGTTATTTATACTATCAGATATGTGTACTTCATTATAAATGTATAAGTAAGAGAATCCTTTCATTCTAATGTATTTAGCCTACTTCTATTCTCCACCATGTTCTTTAACGTAAAGAATCAGGGTATGGCCATTTGTTCAAAATTTGAATTAACAGTTACAACTCGATATATTTTTAAACATATCTTTTCATTCATCATTTTACTTCCATTACAGAAATTTAGCTTTCTCTTTACTTTAGGATTGTCTGAAGGGCAAATGGTTACCCTTAACCAAGTGAGTCTTTATGCACACTGCCCCATCATGCACACATTAGTTAGATGAATAATGATTATAATAACCAAGAAAAAGAATACACTAGGGTAAGTCATCATGTGAATATACACGAGACCAGAGGTAATATGATTTGAGTAATGTGTTTTATACAATGCATGTATTGCCATTAAAGAAACACTTGTTTTGATATGACATGTGATAGATACCTCAATATATTAAGTGTATATAATCAGGTATTTTTATTTTCTTCAAGTTTTAATAATAGTCTCATGATGAACAACTGCATGAGTTTATGGTTAAAACTACAGATGCACATATAAGCTGAAAAAATTAAAAGCTCAAGTAGTAGATCACAGTTGCTTTGTGAAGACGGTATCAAAATTATTTGCTAGCTTCATTATTCTCCTTAAATGGGAAAAATAAGTTTCTCTGCTAGAGTAAATATTCTAAGGCTTTCTGCATTTCATTAATCTACAAATGAAAAATTAACTAAAATACTGTGTCTAAGTTTATGGTTATGGTTATACATGACTTTAAGGAAAGTGGCTTTCATATTTTTGGTTTTGTCTTTAAGAATTTAAGTTTCTGTAAAACATTTTCTGAGAAAAAATTTTTAAACATTTAGAACCTAATTATAAAAGTTTATAATGTTTATAACATATTCAGAATAAATTTAAATTATAATCTGAGTTTCTTTTATCATGAACTTATAAAAATCTGAAACATCAAACCAGTGGGTTAGAAATATTGATAAAAAATCAAAACTATCTTAATTTACCATAAGATTCTCTTTTCCAACCCTTCCTTGACAAGATATGTCATCTTGACAAGTCTGTTAGCATAAGTGACTTAAAACTCCCTGAACCCTTGTATTTAATACAGTCAGGACCCTGCACTTCAAATTGTCATACACCATTATCATGTTTCAGGATGTCAGTCTCTCATCTGAAGGATATCACATGGTCAAAGTGTAAATTCTTTGGATATTTGTCTTTGGAATCAAAATATGTGCTCTTTGATCACTAACTGAATCCATTATGGAGCTGTAAACAGACAATAATAAAGCAAGAATTTTGTTTTGATTGATAGATTGCTATTTTGTGATCTTAGAATTCAGGAAATTACTTCAGTGATTGCTCATGTCTAATATTATTTAGGATCAAAACCAAACCTTTATTCTTGCAGAATTTAAATGGAAATACTTTAATTTTTAGCTATTTATGGACTTCAGCAGTTTTCAAATTTAATTTTCAGAGCAGTTCTTCTCCAAAGTCAGACTAAATTAACATAATTTCGTACACCTATTATGTATGATAAGCAGTAGACTCTCACAGACTAGATGCATATAAGGAAACTTAAGAAAAACCATAAAAGTTTTAGGCATTTAAGACCTATCTGCATCCACGAACTGGTGTGAATTTAATAAAACTGGACACTTTGCAGTGCTAATCTCTCCCTAAATATTGCCCAATAATATCAATGGCTAGAAAGCTCTGACATAGCAAATTGATACAGCTAAACAATGTACACACATGGTAATTAATCACAGAATTATTTACAAGAGCAAACTAATAGGAAAAAACTACATTTTAAACATTAGGGAATAATTTAACAAATCATCATATGTCTATGTAGTGGAAGATTATGTCATGCCAATATTTTATTTTTCATGAAAGAAGATTAGTGCTTTCATGCATTTTATTGTGCTGTTGAAGAGTTTGAGATTCATGCCTCTTCGTCCTAACATATTCAGATAATGGGAAGTCTTCCTTAAGTAGAAATCATTCAAACATTGAATTAAACATTAATGAAGAAGAGAAAAATGTATGAAATCCAATGGACCTTACAACAAATATTTCTTCCTCAATCTCAAAAGGTTTTAAGGTATTTAAAAGGGAGGCATATAAATCACTCAGCTATCTGCAAGAGACGAGTAGTGACAAGACTAGACATACTCATTCCTTATTCTGTAAATGTCTGGGTCACCTACTACATGCAAACTCTGCTAGATACTGAAGATGCAAAAGTTAGGTTTATGCCCTCACGAAACTCATCATTTGGGGAAAGCACAGGGGATGAGCACATGGATTAGAACGAGTATCTGAAGGCTCATCGGAGACAATTCCAAGTTTTCACATGGCTAACAAGTAGTTATGGACCCAAAGGCACCCCTGAAGAGACTCTAAAATTTTTCATATGTCAGGAATTTGAATGAACAAATCCCCAAATCATATTTTATATAGAAGGACCAAGGCATTATGGATGAAGAACCTGAATCTGAAATCATTCCGGTGGAAACAAATTAAATTTTCAACTGAGTAAAGCAATGCATGAAAAAAAAAAAGTCATTCCATCAAGTGAAACTCAAGGATGCAATTCGACATTAATATTCTTTAATGATTTTTTTGAAAACTTGATAATCATCCTGGTCGCTTCTTATAGTGACTAAGCTGAGAGTTTTAAAAACCTGTTTGAGTTGTAAAAACAAGTATGCTAATGTATATATGTTTGCTGGTGATAGAAAAAGACATCTTGAGAGAACAACTGCAGACAATAAAGAAACATTTTAAATTATCATTTCAACTAATACATATTTTGATAGCCTCTAAAATAACACATAGTGTATTTTAGTGAAATACATCGTTTGTGTTCATTAACTCTGATGCATTTGGCTGAAACTCTCATTTAAAAAAAAAAGTCAGTAGGAGTAGGTGATGGCATGTTAAACTTTTCTAATAAATCTTATTGCAATGCAAATTTACATTCTACTGCTGTATTTATAAGGGCTAATCTGGACAGATGTTTAACTGACTTTCCTTATTAAAATTCTCCATAAATTAACTGTCAAATTCAAATTGCTCTAAGCACAAAAGCCAACAAAGTCAAATTAAAGTAACTAACGGTAAAAAGATTACTACATCTTCAAGAGGGGAAAGATTAAAAATAATTAAATGAAGGGTGGCCTTGTATGTGACAAATAAAATGAAATAATAACTTGAATTTGACCTCCCAAGTACTTCTTTTAAGAATATCTTCTTTACATGAAAAAATAGAGAAACTAATAATGTTTGACTTGGCATCTTGGTTTTTGTGTTGTTGTTACTGTTGTTTTTTTCTGAGACAAGTCAGTATTTTCCCTTTAAAGTGGACAGAGGATACAAGTCTTCCTCCTGTGTTTCCATATTGAGAAGGAGCTTTTCATTCCTCTCAAGAAGGAACAGCAGAACAAAACCATTCCAGCAACTCCCAGCCCCCTCACTTTTTCCCCAGGAGGGAGGAGTGATTTAGCTGAGTACTGCAACTGTGAGAGGAGGACAAACACAACTCTGCCCTTGGGAGTGCTCTCTTTGGGAACTGCCTGGCTGCACTACTTGGGACCTACTGGCGGCAGTCAGCTGTCCAACGCTGTCCATGACATGACATAGGTCTCTTGTTTAGAATACACATTAAGAGGCCCATTTAGCCACAAGTTCATTCCACCTTCTCCAGGTTAGATTTACCAGGAAAAAAAAAAAATTTGGTTTCCCATCTAGCTCCAGAATGATTCCAAACTTGGACACTGAAAAATGATGTTATTTTTCATTCCTCTATAATCTACATGTACATGATGCCAACAGATTAACAGCAATTCTATCAATTAAATCTCTCCTTCAAAATTCAAGTAACATATAAAGCACCTCTGACACTTCACGGGAGTCTTCATTCTCTACCTCAGATTATTTTGTTTATGTGATCACTTTATACCCATTACACTATGTAATGTGTTTTGCCTGTTTTTTGTTGGTTTGTTTGGTCAGGTTTTTTTAAGTTGTTTTACAAGGGAGGGTAAATCTGGCCCATATTAATCTATCTTGGCCAGAAGTGGAAGTGTTCACTGTTTCTTCATTTAAAATGGGTAAAATAAAATATATTTGGGTCTTGTTTTCTCATCCACTATAACAATCTCTGTCTTTAATTGGTACATTTAAACCGTTAACATTCAAAGGGATTATTGGTGCAGCTGGATGAATATCCGTCATATTTGTTTCTGTTTTCATTTGTTGCTGTTTTCCCTCATTTCTATTTTTGTCTTCCACTCTTCTTCTGCCTTTTGTGGTTTAACAGTTTATATGATTCCATTTTCTCTCCTTTCTTAATATATTATACTCCCCCTTTTAACCTTTTTATGTGTTGCTAATTCAAGTCCACTTTCAAATAGCACCGTATCACTTGACAGGTAGCATGAGGACTTAAAATAACAATCCTAACTCCTCCCTCCCTCCCTTGTTTTACTGCTGTCATTCATAACTTATAATAAGTATATGTAAACATATATTTTTTCTGACATTCATAGCTTATATAATCAAATACACTGTTGGTATCATTATATTGAACAAACTGTTAATTGTTAGGTGATTAAGGGTGAGAAAAATTAAAGTTTTTATTTTATCTTCACCTATTTCCTCTTTGATTCACTCACTTTATGTAGATTCAAGTTTATGACTCATACTATTTTCCTTCTCTCTAAAGAACTTTTAACATTTCTTGCAAGGCAGGTCTATTAGCAATAATCTCCCTCAATTCCTGTTTGTCTCAGGAAGTCCTTCTTTCTCCTTCATTTTTAAAGAAAAATATCTCAGTGTGCTGAACTCTAGGTTGTTTTATTTTTTTCTCTCAACACTTTAAATATTTCACTCCACTCTTTTTGCCTGCAAGGGCTGAGGAGAAGTCAGATGTAAGTCTTAAATTTATTCCTCTATAGTTAAAGTGTTTTTCTCTCTGGCTTCCTGCAGAAATTTTTCTTTATCTCTGATTTCCCTTAGTTTGAAAATGATATGCCTACATGTTTTTCCTTTGTTTGTTTGTTTGTTTGGCATTAATCCTGCTCGTGTTCTCTGAGCTTCCTGGATCTGTGGTTTGGTGCCTCATGTTAATTTGGCAGAAATTCTCAGCCACTATTGTTTGAAATATTTCTTCTGGTATTTTCTCTCTTTCTTCTCCTCCTAGCATTCCTATTATGTGGATGTTACAATTTGTGTGGTTATCACTTAGGATATTCTGTTCTGTTTCTTTTTTAAGTCTTGTTCTCGCTGCTTTTGGGTTTCAAAGATTCCATTAATATATCCTCTACCTCAGAGATCCTCTTCTCAGCCAAGTCCAGTCCACCAATAAGCCTATGAAAGGTATTCTTCATTTCTGTTACATTAGGAGGGAACCAATGGAAGATGAGATAATCCCCTGGCTGCATGCCTCTGTGTACAAAACTCTCACCCAATCATTTGTATTAGTTTGCTAAGGCTGAATGGTTTAAATAACAGAAATGTGTTTCGTTACAGTTCTAGGAGCTTAAAGTCAAAGATCAAGGTGCCAGAACAGGTAGTTTCTCCTGAGGACTGTCTCCATCACTTACATTTTGTTGCCCTCTCATTGCCTCTTTTCATGGTGGTACCTCTGTATACACAACCCTGATGTTTCTTTTTATGTGGTAATCCAGTCAGACTGAATTAGAGTCCCTCATTATGGCCCTCATTTTAACATAATCACCTCCATAAAGGCCCTCTCTCCAAATACAGTCTCATTCTGAGGTGTTAAAAATTAGGGCTTCAACACATGAATTTTAGAGAAACATAATCAACCCATAATATCACCTAATGTTTTAAACCTTTTTTAGAAAAATCAGTGCTTTCCATGGTAACTGATACCTCAAATTCTTAAGTTCAGTGTTCTGCAATGTAAATGAGCTTTAACATCTCCCTCTAGATGTTTCTCCATTGTGCTCATCATTTACCACTTACTCTTCCCACAGTTTACCAAAATTTGTTTTTCATTACTTTTCCCTCTCATTTTGTATTAGTCCTAGTGTGTTTTTATCACTTTATTATCATTTATCTAGAAGTTTGTGAGTGAGATGTGTTAAAAACATACTCAATCTGCGTATTTTTAGCAAAGCCAAAAAAAATGTTGTTTGACCTGAACTGGGTGCTGTTAAATCACTAAAACTAACGCAAATATTTTAACTTTTTCTTCTAAACTGGTCTCTTCTAGCATATTTTAAAAGGTCTTCATTCAGAGATTTTAATTAGAATTTGTCATCCTGAGCCATCATCCTGAACCTGGGGTAGATCTCTTAGCTTCCTAATAGCATAAGAAGTTGGGGCTGAGAGCTGCCAATGAGCTGAATGTGATGAGCACTAATTCTGCCAGTGCCGATGGGTATACGATGATTAAAGAAATATATTTTAGTCTCTCATGGAGAGAAGTCTGATTCCACTAACTAAAGTAGTAAGTAAGGCATTTGAAAATTTTTCATCTAAAAAATACACTGTAGGAGTTCCACTTGCACTATCATAGTGTAAGTAGGTCTATGGATCTGCTCCAAAGTAAAACTGGTGAGGATGATAAAACAGACAGAAGAGCAAGGTTTAAATTCCCTGGAAGTGGACTGGAGGGCATAAGGCAAATTAAAACACTTGTTCAAGAAAATACACTAAAAGTCAGTAAGGCCCGTAAGAGTCTATTCTATCTTAACCAAGACCCAGGCCATCCTTCCTCCTCCAAGCTCAGTGAGGCAGAAACGCTACTCTAGACTGTACAGGGCTTCTTCTGCTCCCCACTTCCCAGTCAGAGGCCTGTCTGCTCAGGAGGGAAAGGACATCAACATACTGCATCCTGCTCCGGGTACCTGTGGGTGAGAGGGTAGGTCCTGGGGAATAAAACCAAGATGTGGGGGCTCTCTAGTTCTGTCCATACCCCATCTGTGTAACAGAAATCCTACCCAAGTTAGGCTGCAACTGAGAATATCGGGATCCTGACCACCATTTGCTCTGGCTTATCATGTGGGAGTTTCATGACAAGACAGGCAAACTAAGGAGATCTAAGACTGCTTTCCCCCATGTGCTGGGCATTCAGGATGTGAAGTAGCAGGTGTCACTTAGAGAGAAGGGTGTCGTTTTCTCCATCCCCAGCACCACTGCTGTGGTTCGGGGGTTTTTCCTGGGAGGAGAAGCAGCCATAGAACAGAGAGCTGCAATGCCTCTTCAAAAACTGATTTAATTTGCCACAGACTCTGCAGAAGTTCAAGTTTAAGGAAGTGGCATTAAGAAGTAATTGGGGGAGATTTACAGATTCATTGGAGATACAGGCTAAACTGTGTGCCAGCCAATTTTTCAGAGGGTAATGGTGAAAGACATAGTTGAGAAGAGCATTTGTGAGAACAGAACACAACTCAAATACTGACCTCCGAAACTTTCCCTTGTAAGGAGCCTTATTTTGATTGCATTAGTCTGTGAAGCAAAGCATGCCCTGGTATACTGTTAAAATATTAAAGATGCTAGCAATCAGCTAGCAATTAGTATGATCAGAGAGTGACAGTTAAAGAAAGCTTTGTCAAAATCACTGTCATCCTACAGTGACAATGGACATAACCAAGGATATATCCCTTAGGAGCTGCACAAAAAGCTTCACACTGGAGGGTGGGGGGAGTTGGAACAGACCTCACCAGAATAACCTAATCAGTCACTAAGCAAGGAAATAAATAACAATAACAAGGCCCAGACCAGGGGGGAGGAAGACTACCTAGAGTTGTCATAATATGTTATATAAAATGCCCAGTTTCCAACCAAAAAATTAAAAAAGAGGGAGATACAAAGAAATAGGAACGGAATGACCCATATACCAAAGAAAACAGTAGACAACAAAAGCCATCTGCTAGAGCCATCCAATATCTGATTTAAAGAAAGACTACATTAGTAAGTATAAATTTACTTACAGAACTAAAGGAAAGCATGTTTAAAGAGGTAAAGAAAGGTATAATGACAATGTGGTATCAGATAAAGACTATCTGTAAAGATACAGAAATTACATTTCAAAAAGAATAAAATGGATATTACAGAGTTGGAAAGTATAATAACAGAAACTTAAAAAATTTACTTGAGTTGCTTAACAGTATATTTGAACTGACAGAAGAAATATTTAGTCAACTTGATAATAAGGTGATAAAGATTATATAATCTGAAGAACAGAGAAGAAAGAATAAAGAAAAATGCACAGAAATTTTAAAATGTTGGACACCATTCAGCACATCTACATGCAGGTATATCTTGTTTTACTGCACTTCACTTTATTGAACTTTGCAGATATTGCATTTTTTTGCAAATTGAAGGTTTGTGGCAACCCTGCCTCAAGCAATTCTATCAGTGCCATTTTTTCAATAGCATGTGCTCAGTTTGCATTTCTGTGTAATATTTTGGTAATTCTTGAAATTTTTCAAGCCCTCCACCAGCAAAAATGTATGACTACTGAAGGCTCAGATGATGGCTAGCAATTTTTAGCAGTAAAGTATTTTTAAGTATTTAATTAAGGTATGTATATTGTTCTTCGACATAATGCTATTGCAGACTTTAATAAGACTATAATGTAGTATAACCGTAACTTTTATATGCATTAAGAAACAAAAAAAAATTGTGTAAATCACTTTACTGCAATATTCACTTTATTGAAATGGTCTGGAAGTGAGCCTATAGTATCTCTGGGGTATGCCTGTATACATAATGGTAGTATCAGAGAGAAGAGAAAGAAAGAAGCAGAGGAATATTTAAAGAAAAGACGGCTGAAAAGGTCTCAGTATTTTGAAAGATATTAAGCTACACATCCAGAAACTTCAACAAACTCCAAGTAGGATAAATGTAGATATCTACAAACAGAAACACTGCAGTAAAAATGTTGAAGGACAAAGTCAAAGAGAAAATCTTGACAGTAGTAAGAGAATAATGAATGCTCACATAAAAGCGGGCCCCTCTAAGATTACTAGATTATTTCTCATCAGAAACAATGGAAGTCAAGACAAAGTGGGAAAACATATTCAAAGTGTTCAAAGGAAAAAAGCAAGCAAAAAAAAAAATAAAATAAAACTTGTCAAATAGAATTCTATATTCATAAAAGCCATCTGCTGTCTTTCAAACATGAAGGAAAAATAAAGACATTCCCACATTGGCAAAAACTGACATAATGTGTTGCTATCAGATCTGCTTTATAAACAATACTGAAGAATGCTCTTCAGGCTGAAAGCAAGTGACCTCCCACAATAATATGAATTCACACGAAAAAAACAAAGAACAATAGTAAAGGCAATTATATAACTATAAGAGACAGTATAAAGGAATTTTTATTCTTTCTTTTGTAATAGTTTTAAGAATTAATTGCATAAAACTGTATGTATATACTATATTGTTGGGGCTACAGCATATAGAAATGTAATACGTTTGCCAAATGTAATATGGATGGGAGACACAGTATATTGAATCATATTATGCTCTGTGGGGAAAAGATAAAAGGTTTGCTTCTAGGAATCAGTTTATGTACCCTGGACTTCCTGGGGAATTATAAACACATTTTTAAAGAATAGGTTATGGACTAGGAACATGTGTTTAGAACATATAAGTTAGAAAACAGTTTTGTGTCGTTTGTACCATTTATTTATATTGGAGCTGTTTCAGGCTTTAGAGTTCCTTTAACCAATGCAGAAATTATTTGATGGCCAGGGTACTGTTGTAATTGATACACTTTGCTAAGCATCTTAGAAGTTATCTGTGAGGAAACTGATGTCAGCAGTTAGAAAATGAAAAACTCATTTTATGAAGAGACAACACAGTTGGCAAAATCATTATGGTCAATAACTTGGAAGGCAGTCCATGTCCCTAACAAGACTCAGCTCTGTGGGAAGTGTTTGGAAAGAAATGGAATGATAGTATTTGTTGGTATTTATTTTCTGCTTTTACCAGAGTACTAAACAAGAGAGATGGGCTCCAGCACAGGGAAGAGTTGACAGCTTTCAGGCAGAAATGTAAGAGAATAAATAAAGTCCAGAAATGTGTGGCCTTGCCAGTTTGAAAACCCAGCTGCTTCTGGCTTCAAAATCTAGTGAGACAAAAGTTGTTTGAGTGATAAATGTCCATTAAGTTTCCCATTAAACAAGGTCACTCAGCCTTGTGAAAAGTACAAACTGAGGGTCTTTTGTTCCCACCCAAGCCTGTAATTTCAAATAACCGTGTGTTGAGAGAGAACGAATGGATCTAAAAAAATTGAGAAAGCCAACTTAAGATCTATGTCTAGGGGAAAAAAAACTTACTGGAATATAGTCATTTCTAGAAGCAAACAGACTAGAAGCTTGCTTTTTTTTTTTTTTTTTTTTTTTTTGAGGCCATTGAGTTACCAAGAACAGCAAGAGCTTAGTGTAATAGTTGCTTTGTCTATTAAGTACTAAACCACTCCTTTGCCCTCAAACTTTCAATAGAAGGATAAAAGCAGTGGAGGCTGTGCAGACCTTAATGAGAACGTATTTCCAAATAACCACTTGACATGATGCCATAAAGGATGATGAGGGAAGGAGGACTTAACTAAGGTGGGTACACACGCTCGCACGTGCACACACACACACACACTCACATGCAAGCCATTGAAGAGACTAGACAATGCTACTCCTTCCAAAGACCAGAATCTGAGTCTAGTTAAGAAACTTCTCCCACACACAGGGAAGGAAGATTTTACAAAGACTATTTGGCAGGATTTCACTATTGTTAAAAACCAGCAACTGCTGTGTGTGATTTCCTATCTCCACTCTTATAAAAGGGAGAGTGCACAGGGGTCATTTTCTCCTTGTTCACCATTACGTACTGAATGAGTAGGACAAATACCTTTCCTTTTTAGTTCATAGCTTAACAACTCATGTATAACCATAGAAACGGTGATCTACTGGAGAGTACTGCACAGTTGCTGGGTATTTGGGACTTTGAGTTGAATATAATAACTGGATTATGTAATAATCACAAAGATCTAACGTACAGTACATTTCTCCTGCTTTTCGGCATATACTTCTCTACAAATTTGGAAGCTGGTATTGACAGGAACCAGCTAATCATTTCATTCATTTTTCCCCAGTTGTCTTTTGCTCTTCAGTTTAACTGATTTTTGCCTGAAGTTTTATTATTTCCTTCCTCCTGCTTAGATTGACTTAAATATTCTCTGTTTTCTATAGATTCTCAGGTGGAAATTTAGTTTACTAATTTGAGGTGTTTTCCTTTTCTAATATAAATATTACATGATGGAAATTTCCATCTAAGCACTACTTAATTCTATCCACTAATCTTGACAGTTTGTTTTTATTTTTAATTGTCTGAAATATTTCATAATTTTCCTTAAGGCTCTTTTGACCCTGGAACTATAGAAGTGCATGATTTAGTTTTGAAATATTTAGGAATTTTCCAGATATCATTCTTATTGACTTCTTGTTTCTTTTATGGTCTGAGAACCAACTTTATGTGTTGCCTACTTTTATTAACTGTTAAATTTTGTTTTATGGCTCAGAATATGGTCTATATTGATAATATTCCATGTGCAATTGAGAAGAATACATATTCTGTTTTTGTTGCATAGAGTGTTTTATAAAAAAAAGTACACACCTTAATTAAAAAATATTTTATTACAAAAGAAATCTAGCCATCTGAGCCTTCACATACTCTCAGTAGTAACATTAAAGATCTCTGATCACAACTCTGATGTGAAAAGATACATGCAACCCAATGTTTATAGCAGCACTATATACAATAGCCAAGACATGGAAGCAACCTAAATGTCCATCAACAGATGACTGGAAAAAGAAGCTGTGGTATATTTATACAATGGAATACTACTCTGCCATAAAAAGAATAAAATAATGCCATTTGCAGCAACATGGACGGAACTAGAGATTGTCATTCTAAGTGAAGTAAGCCATAAACAGAAAGAAAAATATCATATGATATCACTCATATGTGGAATCTAAAAAAAAAAAAAAAAAAAAAAAAAAGGACACTATGAACTCGTCTATAAAACAGAAACAGACTCATAGACTTAATAAACAAACTTATGGTTACTTGGGAAAGAAAGTCGGAAGAGATAAATTTGGGAGTTTGAGATTTTTAAGTGTTAGCCACTATATATAAAAATAGATTTTAAAAGAGTTTCTTCTGTGTAGAACAGGGAACTATGTTCAATATCTTGTAATAACCTTAAATGAAAATAAATATATATATATATATATATATATGTATATGCATGACTGGAACATTGTGCTGTACACCAGAAATAGACACATTATGATTGACTGTACTTCAATAAAAAAAAGATCCCTGATCACAGATCACTGTAACAAATATAATAATAATGAAAGAGTTTGAAATATTGTGAGAATTACTAAAATGTGATACAGAAACACAGAGTAAATGTTGTTAGAAAAATGGCATCTATAGACTTGCTCAATGTAGGACTGGCACAGACCTTCAATTTGTAAAAAATTGCAATATTTGTGAAGCACAATAAAGCAAAGTATAATAAAATGAGGCATGCCTATGTTGAAAATAGGTTTCTTACATTAAGTTAACTTTCTCCTTCAGTGTACTAATTAACTAATCTAAAGGTTAAGTCTTAAATAATTACGGAAATCCTCTCTGAAAATGTAATCTCCAGTAATAATTGTCATTTTCTAATATCCACATAATTGTCCTTTATTTACAATCACAGATTAAGAAATTAAGATACTCAACTATACTTCTAAATTTCAAAAGCTCTCTGCATCTGGTGAGATATTTGAACTCCAACCTCTAAATATTTAGATTTTTAGTGATTTGAAACCTTTTAGTCATTTGCATCTTTCCAAATTCATTCAAGAACCTTATCACATTACATTACACAGACATTCCTGTATTACTATAAACCCTTTTGACAGTCAGTGCATGTTTCAAGTGTGTAGGCTGAAACAAAACTAGCATTCATGTTTTCAAATTTTGGAGCTTTTCAATCACCCTACAGATCTCAAAATTCTTAAGCAAAATTGGAAGACTGTTTTAAAAACTGAAATTGGAATGTCACATATTTTATTTCCTTCAACAATTCTTTTGTTAGTTTCATTTACTAGCGAGAGCAAAGTCATCTCTGTTAGGATAAGCATTTGAATTGCCAATGTCTGAATGATTATACTGGACATAAGTAATTTACATGTCAAAAAGCTATTCTACTAAATACCATTACATACCCTATTACACATACTATTGAGAATGCGGTTAAGCCTTTCTAATGCATAGATCATTATTCAGCACCAGTCATACATGAGACAAATGATAGCTCTTTATATCTTGATGGTTGGAAGATTATAATTTCTTAACTTATCTCCCTTTATCCAGTGAGGAATGTTTAGATATTACTTATAAGATAATGACATGGATACAAACTCTATATAAAATCAGATACTGAATAAAACTGCAGATAGTTATTTCATAGACCGAGTCTAGATTTCTTACTGCTTCTCATCATACAGTAGAAACCATATTTTATTTCATGTGAATAAAATTATAAGGAGTTGTGAATACTGTCAAAGAAAAACTGCATGGGATGGAGTTAAAGGAAGACTTCATTCAAGACTATTGCAATAGGGAGTGAGACTGTTGTAATAGGGAAAAGAGACTGACCTCAAATCCACTGAAACAAAAGATAGTATATCTTTTACACCCTGGGGTAAGCTAATGAAAAAGAAAAAGTAATGAAGAACATTAGAGAGGAGGTTGGTCAGCATGATTTGCTATATGGCACTTATTGAAGCTAGGCCCCTGCCCTCACACAAAGACTGGGAGACAGGCATCCTTTCTTTCTTGATGGTTACATTTCAGTGGAATAGCTCCCAAGTCCTTGAGAAAGATATTGCTGGGTTGTTAAATTGGCAACAGACTGGGAGATTTATCTACATTTCAAAGTAGCAGAGAAATAATTTACAGTTATACATTTTCTAAAGTAAATGCTCTAAGAAAAGGATGGTCAGAGATCTAGAGTTAGGAAGAAACTCATCCAAAGTTTAGTCAAGATCAGGAGGAGGTTAAGGTCAGTTTGGTCACTATCACATGAATTCTTTTAGTTTATTATAAATAGTTTATGTACCTGAATACAAGGACATATGCTAAGATGCTAAGTGTTTAATGATATGTAACATTTGAGAAAAGAAATTAGGACATATAAAAAGTGAAAAGATAATTTATGATTTGGAATATGTAAGAGATGTTCTGTATTCTGCTCTTTTGTCATAGAGAATCACTATATACTGGACAGTGTTACATTAATTATTTTGGTGGTTTTGTTTGATACTGCAAGGAGGAAGCAGAGAAAGCATAGACTGAGTGGAACAGAATGTACCTGCAGAAGACTAAGGTCAATTGTCACATACAATTCTGATTTGGTAAGTTAAGTTCATTTATTATGTTCTTTCTTGAATCTGTAGAGCATGTGGGGTCATCAAAACCCCACTGAAATTCTATTAATCTGCAGGTAATGAACAATTGGAATGTAAAACATACATACATAGAAGACTTTGAATAGTATTTTAAAAAACAGTCTTGGCATCTTGAAGAGCAAAGTAGCTGGGGAATCCAGGCAAGACAAAAGAGAATGACATCATCATGGTGATATTATAAAATTTTGTAGGTGAATCCTTCCTAAACTTGAAGACAGCACTGATCTTCAGCTTTTTATAATCCACATAGGATAATTTATCCCAGGCTACCATTTTAGAAGTGAATACACAATTGAAGTTGCTTTTGTAAAATTAGCTTAAAACAAGGTGACTTTCACTGTAAGGTTGAAAAGTGCATGTCCAGTACAGGGTAGGACTGGGGAAGAAATGGTCAGAATTTGAAAAAGTATGCCACAGTCATAACTGGGGGAAAAATAAGGCCATCCTTCTCTTAAGAAATTAGTTCTTACTGAAATGAAAGTAGATAGAGAATAGACTAATATCAGTATTCAATGAATCCTAGGAAAAGGCCAATTCCTTGTGCTTATATCAAACTGTTCCCTGTTTAGGATCAAGAAGGTAAAGCAGAACAGGAATTGATGAGACCTAAAGGATATGTTGTTGGGAATACCTGAAATGGAAGAATAGGGTGTTTTTTTTTTAATAGGTCAGAAGTTTCCATAGACAGGATATTTCAAGCCAAAATACAGACATTGCCAACTCATGTGGTAGTGTACATGCCCGACCTTTGTCATCAGGAAGAAGATTCAGATAGCTAGATTACTTCGTGTGTTTCCTCTTTTCTGCCTTGAGAAAGGGGTATGTTGTAAAACCAGTATATCCTGGTCTCCACCACGCCTTCTGTCAGCTGTGTATCCACCAATGGTAAACAACTGGTCACTATAGTCATTGGGTGGATGCATGGGTAATAGGTAGGGGGAAGAGTTTATCATTAAATAGGTGAGATTTGAAGAAATTCGCCAGCTTAGAGTCCCTTAAAATAATAGGCTTTTTATGTACTTATAGCACTGTTACTACAGGGAAAAAAAATCATAGTATGGCTCTGTCGATCTTCTCTTTCCAAACCTTTCTGATTACATCTAGTATGAAACAGAGGCACAGAAGTTCACCTAGTTCAGTGGTGCTTAGACACAAAGCACCTACTACTCTACATTCATGTCTGTTCTGTGTACTGTATATATAAGCATCTGCTCATGGTTCTCATCCATAGCAAATTATTTTCAGTGGAGATGGACTGAAGAATGTCTGACTCTCAGAGAATGACAAAATTTAGAACCATAGACTATCAGGAAACAACTATCTGAATTCTCCTTATGTCCCATCTGACAAGCAGGGTAGCTCTGAAAGAAAGGGGTTTCTTTAGTGACACCATGTACATATACAAAATCAAGGTGCTGTGGTGCTATTTGGGAAATCAAAGACTCAAGAACTTAAGACAAAAGTCTCAGTATATCATCAAATCAAATGGGGCACTAAAGAGAAGATATAGATTAGAATCAAGACTCAAGACCAGAAAAATAAAAAGACCGGATAAAAAGAAGCATATGAGAGTCCATACTGAGGTTGCTGAGGGTCAGGGTTCTTTGCATTTAATAGAAAATTCTGGGTGGGGTGGACTGTTTCAACTTAAATAGAAAACTAGTGCTTATATTATATCTCCATAAATTAATGACCAGTTGAAGCCCAGAAGCATATAATTTATATCTTCTGTATAACTCAAATCCTTTCAAAAATCCTTCATACAGCATTTACTGTGTATAAGACTCTTTTGCAGACAGTGAACACACAACAATGCCTAAGACATAATCTACTCTTGAGGATGTCAGTATTTAGCACTGGAGATTCATTAGTTTCCTACTGCTGCATAACAAGTCACCAAATATTAGCAGCTTAAAAACATATTTATTATCACACTGTTTTTGTGGTTCAGTGTCTGGCTCAGGATCTGGACACAGTTTAGAAGAATCCCCTTCTCAGGGTCTCGGAAAGTAGAGATCAAAGTGTCAGCCAGTTTGTGTTTTTATCTTTAGGTTTAACTGGAGAAAAATCTGCTATCAAGATCATTCAGGTGGTTAGAAGATTTATTTCCTTGATGTTATTGCACAGAGGGCTCTGACTTACTGCTCCATTTTAGCTGCTAGAAGCTGCTCTCAGTATTCAGAGGACACTCTCGGCTTCTAGAGGTCTCCCACATTTTCTTGCCACATGATGCATTCTTAAAATGGCCACTTATTTCACTAAGCCAGCAAGGAAACTCGCTAGAGTAAGCTTGCAATAACAAGACAATATAATGAGAATGACATCCCATCACCTTTGCCATATTCTATTGATTAGAAGCAATTCATGGTTCTGCCCACATCCAAAGGAGAGGGTTACATACACATAATCATGAACAGCAGGCGTTGGGGATCACTGGAGGTCACCTTAGAGTTTGCCTTTCACAGAGACTGATCTGTATATAAACAAAAATGCAAATCAAACTTCTGAGAGCCAAGACAAACATAAGCCTAAAAGGAAAACTATAGATGAGAGGGACTTGATTTGCTCTGTGAAGAACAAGTGGAAGTAGAGATCATGAATATCAACCTAGAGAAGTTGGTATATGAAGTAACTATCCAAAACGAGTAGTAACCTGGCAGGACAAGAAGGGAGCCAAGAAGTTCTAAGAATGTAAACTTTATAAGTAGTGCTGCTAAGTTTAAATACAATAACATATTTAAATATAAAGTGTCAGACATGGAGTAGTAGAAAATTAAGCTAGAGACAAGAATCATATCATGGAGGCTGTTATATCTCTATGAAACTTGAGCTTAACTTAAAAATCAGAGATCCATTAAATAGTCATTCTCAAGCAAATTATCAATGCAAGATTATGTTCTAATATAATGAGAGAGGGTGGGGTAAGGAAGAAAAAGTGTTTTGAAAAATATCCTGATATACCTCTTGCTCCACACAACTGAAAACCACTCATTAAGTGACTTATGGTAGCCATGTACGATGCTTAGTTTTATATAGTTGATATTTATTCTGGCAGTAATGTAAAGATATGTTAGAATAATTCAATATGGTAGATAAATGATGAGGGCTAAACTGAATGCAATGGCAATAATCATGCAGTGAAGAGGGTACATTTAAGAAATGTTTCAAGGAGCCCAGAGAAATTGAGAATCTGACTGAAAGCAAGCTAGTAATTGGGGACCTCAACACTATAACCTCAAGGAACTATGTTCTTCCAACAACCCACACAATCTTGGGAGCAAATTCTTTCCCAGATCCAGTAGATAAAAGTCCAGGCCAGGCAATACTTTGATCATGGCTTTGTGGGAACCTAAGCAGGGCATCCAGCATAGCCAGCCAAGCTACAGAACTCTGTGTCCTACAGAACTGTGAGATAATAAATAGGTATTTCTAAGGCACTAAATTTGAGTTGATTTATTATGCATTAATAGAAAATGAAGACAGTCCCTATAGGATTTCCAGATAGGAGACAACAGAGCTGGCATTAGGCATTTAATATTGTGTCTGAAGTAAATCAGCTGTAGATGGGTAAAATATTAAGACCTCATTAGAATGTAGTTCACATAGGTTGAACCATATTAAATCATTAATATTCAACTGTCTTTGACTTATAAAAATAGAAATCTCACACAATTCAGTCTCATACAAAAAGTTAAAATCCCAAGAGGGAACTAAGTTCTTCAACTAGAGCTAGATGTACAACAGCAACAGCCTACATTCTGAACTCTATTTTTTGTGACAAGTGCAGTATCAATGGAAATTTGCAATCAAGTAAATACCCTGAATGAATTGAGAACATTGTGTTCCCCTTTATTATGAGTCAGTTTACTTGTTCAAACCTTTAGTTTTCTAAAGATACTGGATAGTAGTCTATATAGAAGATATGAGAAGGTTTGACCCTGGTAGTGTGAGAGGTTGAAGAAAGAGTGCAGTGTTTTGAATTAAGAATTAGGCAGATGCAGTGATTTTCAAAATGATTTCCAAGCAAGATTATACTTCGGTATAAAATTAGAAAGAGTTATAGAAGGAGCTCAAGTCAAGGAGTATGTGCACACAGTCAATAAATTGGAATTGTCAAAAATTCATTGAGTTACAAAATTGAGAGGAAAAATTCTGAGTTATCAAATCAGAATCGACCCATGACCCTCCATCAGGAAAACAATATTGTCAAGTACATAGTTGAAACAAATAAATGAAACGACTTGGCCTTTTTAAAGGTCAAAAAATAACAAGCAGCTCTAGACTAATTGATATTGGTGTGTTCATTGCAAATGATAGGAGATGGGGGAAGGAATCAATGATGAGCAGTCTGGGAGAAACTTTCAAAACAGATATGTCAAAAGACATGGCAGGACTTAGACAGCACTGAAAGAACTATAAAGGAGGAATAAGAATAGGGAAACTTTGGCTATTTGCTTAGTACCTGGTGTTATCCGATTTCATACAAAAGCATAAGGTGGGTGAAAGAAACAGAATTTTTATCTATTAAAAAATGGGGGAAAGGTTTTACTTGTTTTTTTTGTTAATTTAATGTGCATCAGCTATCTCTGAGTAAGACTGGAGTCAAATCACAGTACCAAACCCCTGTGAGAGCCAGTGAAGAACATAATCAAGAAGGGGTAGATGAAAAGTTCAGCAACTCACTGAAATATATACATAATATAAAATATATATATATATTTTAATCCATGGTTTTAGAATCGATTTACCTAGGGCAGGATCCCAGTCCCTTCTAAGCTGTGTGAAATTTGGTAGCTATAAAAAATTTCAATGCTCTAATTTTGCCTATAATACACGATTCTCAGTTTTGTGATATAGTTAAATGATATACAAAGTAGTTGATTTTGATGATAACAAGTAAGTACTAAGTAAGCATTCCTTTATTTTTACATTTTTAGAATGACACAAAGATTAAAAAAAAAAGTTTCTATTGAACACTATGGAATAGTCTGTGGCTGTACTTCACTGATCATGAATATTGATATATACTGAGTGTACTGAATATAACTTTATAGCCAGGAGCTGGGTGTTAACAATTTAAGGACTTAACGAAACTCCAGATCTTGTGCTCTTCTATTTCACATTTCTTATGTTAACAAGGAAACTAGGTGGACAGATACAATAAATAAGTAAATCTTACATAGATGAAGAAAATGAGAGGAAGAAATGCCTAGTTTTAAAAGAGAACTGTACACACATACACACAAAAATAAAGCCCACTATTATTTAGGTATTTACTTCTTTGACTGAAATTATTTTCACTCTATTAATTGGAAAATTAATTGATAGTTTTCAATGACAATATCTTAATGAAATTTAAATTAACACAAGCAGAACCAGTTATTGAACTGTCAGTTTAAAGGAATAGTGTATAATGTCTATTTAGAGATGCCAGATGAAGAGTATTTTTGAAGTTAAGGGAAATCATTTTCATCAAGCTATTATCAGCTGTAAGTCTTAGAGATTTTATGAGAAAAATATTGTTCTATAAAATAATACAATGAAGTATAATTTAACTTGTCATATGAGTGAAAATATGGGTAATTTTTGCATTGACCATTAAAAATGCAAAACTTGAGAGATTTTAAATATAACATTTAAGAAAATTCTGAAATTCATGTTCCAATTTTTTCTGATCATTTTTAGGAGTAGATAATAACACAAACCAAGCAAATAATGCTCTGGTTTCGAAGTCTAGATCTGCAAATGAAACTTCTAGAATGACCAGCGATCTTCAAATTTTAGAGGTTCGCTATTTTTGACTGGGATCATTTATCAATGACCTGAAGGAAGCTAGAAAACCTTAAAAATATGTATATATGTATAAAAATCATTACTGATTCTGAATTATCATTTTCTTTACCATTATTATTAAAGCATAATAGAAAATAAGTGAATACATGGTTTTCAAAGTTTGGTGTGCACCAAAATTAATAATAATAACAGCTATTAGTATAGCTAACATGTCGAAAGCTTAGTAGAGGACAAGATATTTATCTGAATTAGCTACATAATCTGTATAATAACCTTACTAGATTACTATTATCTTCATTTTTATAGAAAAGAGGCTGTGATTCTTTCACTTAGTACAAATGCCCAGTCATTTGTATTTTCTGTAAGATTCCCGGATGGCACTGATGCAAATCAAATTTTCAGAAGTTGCTTAAATCATATTTTGTACCAAAATTAAAAATAGACTGCCACTAAAGCTTTTCTTCCAGGCCTCTATGTGAATTCTATCTGCATACAAGAAACATCTCTGATTATGTTGTATATTTATAAGTTCATTCAGTCAACTCATGATATAAAACTCACCAATTTACTGGATATTTCAAGGTTCTGAATATATAAAACAGGCTTTCCAGAAATAAGCTGAATTATTTTTAGAGAGCAAAATACTCTCATCAGGAAATTCCAGGGGACTTCTTGCCTCCAACAGATTGACTTTTTCTAGTAATCAGAGCACAGTTTTATACATGGTACATAGTTTGATCTGAAATATGACACATTATGCACCTTTTCTTTACAATTAGCTTGTGAAAAGTTAAACTTTCACTCTGCAATTAAATCAAGTCAGTATACCAACAAAGCACAGAAAAGTCCACCCACACAAAATATTAAGTAGTCAATTAAAGTTTAATCAACAAAAGAGTAGATAAGTGTCATATATTAAAATAGCCAACCAAAATTCTGTCCCACTGGATTCAGTTACTTCAAAAAGTTGTCAGTCTTATCCCATAGCCTAAAGTTTAGCAGGTGCTACTGCCTTGAATGCTCAGTTCTTAAGAACATGCACTATTTAAATACATTAATATGCAGTATTTTCTTCTGCCTTATGACTTACATTCTTACTTAGACGTGGTCTTGAGATCTTGACCTAGCCATTAAAATAAAAAAAATAAAAAAAACACATTTTCAGTTTAGTTTTCAAATCCAGTCTTCTTCTCTTTCTTTCCTCCCTATCTCTCACCTTGTGGGAAACCCTCAGCTTAAAGATGAAAGGATCTGTGGTCATTACAAAACTAGTGAGCTGCAGTGGGAATTAACACTCTTAACATTTAGATCTCCTGACACAACCTGTTTGATTTACCCTATTCCTTGTGCCTTTCTTGTTTGTTTGATTTCCCTTTCTCTAAGGTTGAGAACAATAAAGTATGCCCAATCTATTGCTTGGACAACTGTAGTTGTCTTCAAATGATTATTTCTGGTTTGCTTCTTGATATGCACAAAATGGATTGGAGGGGGCACCCTAAACTTCAACCTTCAGAGAGAACAGGTAGGTAATCTAGGTTAGATCATGTAACTGTTCCTGATTTTAGACTGTAGTTACCAGGTAATATCTATTTGGTGTGAGATAGTGAGTTAACATTTAGTCACGTTTCACTTTGTGTAGTACATTGCTTTAATGATTTATATGTTTTGGTCCATTTAAATACTACATAAATCTGTAAAATTGTTGCTATTTTAAATTCTCTTAAACAAAAATTGTAATACAAACTAAAATATTAAATGTCTACTCTCCCTTTATGAAGAAAATATCCCTTTCAAGGATCTATTCTTATGAAAAGATTCTGAATTTGAGGTTGATCTGTACTAAGACCATGTCAATAAGACTAAATAATTACATCACAGGACGCTTCTGCTGAAGGCCAATTCAGCCATCTGCGTGGAGGATTTTATTAAATTACGTAGAAAACGGTCATTATTTAAGCCTCAAATATCTAGATGATATGAATTTGAATAGACTCAGATTCAACCACTGCTTTAGGTAAAGGACTGACATGAGACCATTTTTGAAATCATATTCTTGCCCAATGTCTTACAGCTAACATTGAATGGTTGAAAATACATTTTGTTTATCAGGTTGTTTTGATTTTTTTAAATTAGAGAATTCCAGCTTTTAAAAAAGCAATTTATGTCAAAAATATGTCAAATATGTCAAAAATAACCAGTAGGTAAGTAGAGAAAAAAAATCTAATACAATTAGTAATAATTCCAAGGAGCTTCAAACAAGGAATGTGAAGTTTCCAATGCCTCTTCTGAAACGTTCATGATTAGGAGCAGCTAGTAATATGTAATTCTATAATTTTCCCTGTTTTCTCTTTGGAGCATGGAACTGAGGGTAAATGAGCCACCAACAACTACTCTTCATCATATTGCAGCCTCTGTGCTTTGCTAAAGATTGTCATCTTCACATGTGAGACTTTTGATACAGATTGTTAGCAGCTGATATGCCATTTATGATTTTATTTTTTTATGAACACCAAAGATGGTGAATTTCCAGTATAATTTATATATTTCCCTATTATTTGAACAGCAAGATGAGGAGGTCAAATCCCCCAGAACCAACAGAAAGGTGGGGGGGGAGTCTTAGTTGACTCCTTTACCTGAGAGATCAAAAAATTTATCATAATGAAACTGAATTCAGGGTTTTCATTTTAAGCACATTATGCCTATTGCAACAAAGTAAGCCAAGTAAAGAAGACTATGATTCACTTAGAAGACAGTAGGAAAAAAATGAGAAATTTTCAAACATCCTGAATTTCAAGAACTGGCTCTTGTTATAGTTATTACTTCTAAATTTACTTTTGTTTGATTTAGGCACATGTTTAATGAGGCAAAACAAGATTTTCATTGATCTGTATTTACTATCAGTGACCAGTTAAAAAGTTTTAAGATACAGTATGTGCATTTTCTATTTTAAAAGAATTTTGTCGTTATTTTTAAAGTGATCCCAAAGTTTCTTTTCTTTCTGCTATCAGATATCTAACTATTTAAACAGAACGGTATACCTCGATGTTTTATAATCAGATGATGATTTTTCTAAATTACCTGTGTATTAGTTTCCAAAGTTTTATTTGACTATAGTCATTTCAGCATTAATCCACAAATTGTTTTCCTATTCGTTTTTATGTACACCTAACCTGATACTTGTAATCTTGTGTTAATAATTTAACCAGAATGTTTGACCTTTTAAAACATTTGGCATTAGCTGGATAACATAGTTAGCATTCAATGTTGAAGAAAATAACTAATAATTTATATATACTTTTTTGTCTGTTTAATTTTGACTCATTTCCCAGCCATGATTAACTTAGTGTGAACAAAATAACAAAATTAACCCACTCATGACCTTGAGTAAAGAATCAGGGAGGCAGCAGAAAGGGAGATAAGCCTTGAATGATTCATCAGAAAGCTTTGCCTTCTTGTGAATGAGCCACTCATGAATGATCCTAAGACTGTGTCTCAAGTTTCCAGACCCTCAGCTTCACCGTTGATATAGTCAAAGTGCTGGAATAATGACCTGGATTCCTTCCAGCTCTATTATTTTCTCTTACAGACAAATTAACCTTATGCTAAAAAAAGTGCAGCCGAAATCTGTTACACTTTTTATTATATTGGGTTTCTGTTGGCATTTTTCAGAAAGAATTACGTAGCTGACACAATGCCAAATTGCCACTTTTTAGATGATTCTTTGAAAAGTAATATAAGCAGAAATCCCACGTTAATTTTTAAGTGTTGTTATTTTCCAATTCTTCTGTCCTTTTCATAGTTAGCCATCAAAACAGAACATTTAAAAAAGGGGGTGAAAGAGAGAGAGATTGTTATGAACCAGTAAAAATAATTGTCATTGACATGTTCTTTTGGCACTATTAGAGCTAATTAGGTGGACAAGCAACAATTTAAAATGTATAGATGTAAGGTTTTCATAGATTCTCTTCTAGTTTTCATTTACAGAGAAAAGCTTCTATATAATTTAACGCTAAATTTGGGTCTCTTCCCTCTCCTCCCTTCCCACCTGTCTCTGTCTTTGTCTCTCTCTTTCTCACACACACACACAAAGATGTGTGCTCACAAGACCACATGGTCAATTTGAAGCATGTTTCAGTAGCTATTTATGCAAAATGTGAGCAAATAAATACAGAATAATATTTTCTTTTCTGTACTATTTAAAGTATTAAGATATTAGAAGCACAGGGAACTATATTCAGTATCTTGTAGTAACTTATGGTGAAAAAGAATACGAAAACAAATATATGTATGTTCATGTATGACTAAAGCATTATGCTGTACACCAGAAATTGACACAACATTGTAAACTGACTATGCTTCAATAAACATATATATACATATATATGTATACACACATAAAAATATTAGAAGCATGCAAGAAAGTATGGTATCTCCACATGGTGAATCTGTGACCATATACAAACTTCATCTAAAATAGTCTTGTTTTAAGAACCTGTTGTTGCAAGTTGGGACTTGAGGAAAACTGTATTGCTAGGCATTACCATGAAGCATGTGTAATTTAAAAGTTTAATTATTTGTACATTTAGCTTCTTAAAGTGAAGGAGACACAGGAAAAATGCATTCTTGAATGATGCAATATCAGATATAACATGGAAATAAATAACTTCTCTGCAATTCTTAAAGAAAAATCAAAATGATGAAATTATTCTCTTAGGTAGTAAGCTTTATTAACCTCTAACAGTTCCCTGAATTTGGAACTTTTGATCCCCTTATTTCATGAACTGGAAGAATGTCATGGAGGTTTTTTGCCTTTGCCTCTGCTTTTTGCACAGACAGAAGAAAGCCAACACAGCAAAGGAAGCTTAAACTGGACAATTTCCCAGGGAACTACTTTAACTAGTCTTTCTTCAGGTTCAGTTCTCAGTTCATATTGTATGAAGTATTCAATTTCAAGACTACGCTACAGAAAGATATATGAAATGTCTGAAAAGAAAGAATGAAATAAAATTTTATTGCACTAGAGTGAAATAAAATGTAATAAACTAAATACGACCACTTGTTTCACTGTCTTTATTTCATATATTGTAAAATATAATTTGCTCTTATTTTATTCTGCTCCTTTGACTGTTACAGTAACTTTTTTAACATTAGAATCTCTCTTTTTTATTTATCACATATTTGATGCAAAATATTTAAAATAATGCAATTTCAAGAATTAGGTGAATACACATATTCAGAAACACAAGCATTTCTGACAGAGTCAGTGGAACAGTATTATAGATTGGTTGACAGAAAATTATTTTTTTTGTTCAATATTAAGATGTAGGCTTTGAAAATAATTTCCATCATCTTGCAAAGGGAGGATGTGGATATAACTGGTAGTGCGAATAGAACAGGTAGGAAAGTACATCTGTTCCACAGAGAAGCTAATACAAGTGTAAGTTCTTAGGGGCAGCAATGTTTTTTAAATGTGTTAAAATACGTATGTTGATAAACTTCAGAGACATCATGACCTATGTCTCTTACCTTGAGATAAACGTGTTCTGGAAAGAGAAAATGCTGGGGTATCTCCCTAAAACAGAGAAGAATTTTGTGCATTTTGCATATCCTTTTGCTTAAACGGGGAGTAAATACATACACTTATATATATACACACACACACACACCATCATCACTATGAGCAATCTGAACACAAACAACTTTGGATTGTCAATAACTAAAAATAAAAGGTTCTGTTTTTTCAGAATCTATAGAAATATATATATCTATATATATCACTTTTAATTGCCCTGATTACACTTTTCAAAGAGAAATTCATTATATACCTTGAACTCTAATGTCATAACCATTTTTAAAACATAATCACTAACCAAAGCATTTCAAAAATTGCTGCTAAAATTCCTATTTTGTTAATTTAGGCTTATGTAGATAATAATGTTACAAGTTAACCATAGTTTCCAGGGGGAAAATTGATGACTCACTGAAGTGCCACGGTATACTACACATAAGTGCTTAATTACTTTACAGAAACAGGTACACTTTATTTAAGCTCATTTTTTTTCAGCATCTGGAAAGCTGATTCTCTTGTTATTTACTTTCCTATGTCAAATGGGCATTTTGCACTATAACTATTCTAGTGTTATGTATGCTATATAACTAGTATTAAAGAAATTAAGATTTCCCATTTCCATGCCATGTGATTACTTATGATCTCATTAGAGAGGTGGCTAACTATGTTGTATTATTTGGATGTTAACTAAAGGACCACCTGCTAAAACCTGTTGTAGATAGAAACCAAGCATATTTCCTAAAATTCCAAACGGTCAACTCTCTTTAATCATTGGAAAGCACTCAAAGATGAAACCGTGTTACTTGAAACATTAACTTTCAATGAATTATGAGCCTCCTAAGAATTTTATATTGGAAAACACACCCTATCTTTCAGGAGCAGGCAAAGTGGAACAATCCGAGTGCTTACGAACTGGTAATACTAAGATGCCACTGAACCTCTATAGATTCCTCACCTTGGCTACTATTGCCCTGAACTGGAAATAACAATGTGTGTCTCAAAGAAGCATTATTTAGATTAAGAGAAAAAAATGTAAGTGAAAGTGCCCAATTCACTATCTTGGCATATAGTGGACACTCAATTTTTAGTTAAACACTTTTATGGAAGATAAGTTTGATTGTGAAGGAAAAGGTCTCAATTTTTTTTGAAGCAAAGGAAGAGTTGAAGGGATACTTCTGGGCAAAAATAATGAAGTTTCAGAGAATGGCATTGAAAAGGGAACATTTTAACTAATATGTTAAAGAGGTACTCCCCTAAAGTGGGGTAGAGAAGGGCAAAGGCAGATTTTTGTCTACCACTGAATGCTGCGATGACACGTGTCTCTATGTACATATTCCCCTGCTGTTGGACATACACAACACAGCAAGAACTTCTGGACATTCTTATTACGTTTTAAATTACCTCTATTGAAGTATAATTTATATAAAATAAAATTCACCAAGTTTAACAATTAGATGAGTTCTGAAAAATGTACACTTTATGTAAATGCACCAGAATCATAAGACTGAACATTTCTATCACCTAAAAACCTCCTTCGTATTCTTCTGCAATCAGGCCTCTACCCTATCTCCCAACCTGGGGCCCGTCAGCAATCACTGTCAATAGAGTTTTTACTCTTCTAGAATATTCATTTATATGGAATCATACAGTATGCAGGGTCTTATGCTTGGCTTTTGTCACTTAGTATAATGCTTTTTTTGTCCATACTTGTTCCATTCATCAATAGTTTGTTCTTGTTAATTGCTGAGTAGAAGTCTACTTATGGATACAACTGGCTTAACTATCTGGGATATTTTCAAGAGTTTTTCTCTATTATGAATAAAGTTGCTATGAACATTTAAGGACAATTATTTGTGTGGACATTGTTTTTATTTCTTTTAGGTAAATATATAGAAGCATGACTGCTAGGTCAAATATTAATTTCATGCCAAATTAATTTGTCAAAATTCTTTCCAAAGTACCGGCAGCATTAAAAAAAAAATTGAAGTATAGCTGATTTACAATGTTGTGTTAATGCAGCAATTTTATACCATCCTGCATGAAAGAGAGTTCTGTTAGCACCACATCCTCTGCAACACTTATTTTTGATTATCTCTAATTACAGCCAATCTAATGGATATGCAGGGGTATCTATTCCCAACTCCCTAATGGTTGATGATAAAAAAAAAGTTTGCAATTGCTAATTTCTCATTTCTTTTTTTTCTTCAATGAAATGTCTATCAAAATATTTGTTCAATTTTTTGAGGACTATTTTCTTCAAATATTTAGTTGTAGGGAATTATTTGTATATTCTGGACACCAGTCTTCAGAATTTGCCCTGCAAAATTTTCTGCCAGTTTTTGGTTTGTCATCTAATTTTCTTCAAAGTGTACTCTGAAAGCAAAGGTTTTAAATGTTTCAGAAGTCCAATTTACTTCTTCTTTTATTGTTTTTTTCTGTTTAATTTCAGAAATCTTTGTTAAAATAAAGGTCAGAAATTTTTCTCTTATGTTGTCTAGTTTTCTAGCTTTAGCTTTTAATTTAGGACTATGAGTCATTTTTATTTATTGTTGTGTATGTGGGAGATTAAGGCATAGGTTTCTTTCTTACTTTATATATAAACATCCATTTTTTTATCACTATATGCTTAAATACCAAATTTTCCCTGTTGAATCACCTTGTCAACTTTGTCAAAAATCAATTTACTATATGTATGTGGATCTATTTTGTTTCATTGAGCTAGATGTTTATCTTTATCACAAACATAACACTCTCTTCATTATTACAGCTTAATAATGAATATACTTCATCCACCTTATTCTTATTCTTTTGAAAACTGCTTTGCTTATTCTCAGTTACTTGCATTTCAATATACACTCTAGAATAAATCAACTTCTATGAAATGTTTTGCTAGAATCATAGTTGGAATTGTCTTGATTTTATAGGTTGACATACGATTTATGATAACAATATGGTATCTTCCAGTCCATGAACAGGCTCATCTCTCCATTTATTATGATCATTAATTTTTGTCAGCAATATCTTACAGTGTTCAGGTAAACGACTTTAACGTGTTTTGTTAAATTTGTCTTTAAATGTTTCATATTTTGGTTTTATTTACATGGCTCTTTCAATTTCAATGTCCGTCTGTTTGTTCTTAGTGTAATGTGCGCGCGCGCGCGTGTGTGTGTGTATGTTTGTGTGTCTATGCCTTAAATATTGCCCTGTTAAACTCAACTATTACTTCTAGAAAATTTCTGTAGATTCCTTAAGATTTTCAACTTTAAATTTTCCTTGCCTTGTTACATTGGCAAGAACAGCTGATTGGATCTTCATATCAATTTTATTGATATTTTCAAAAGATTTTGGCTTCCTTGTCAATTATTTTCTGTTTTCTATGTTACTGACTTCTATTTTTACCTGTATTATTTATTTCTTTTTGTCTACTTCGGATTTAACATTTTTCTTGTTTAGAAAATTCTTTCCAGTCATATTTCATGAAGGAGTAAAAATGGAATCTGGAAATTCTGTGTCTAAGGTAAGGCTCCACTGTAAAGATATGTTCTGTAAAGAATGCTTTTAATTGAAGCATGGTCAATTTACAATGTTATGTTAATTTCCAGTGTACAGCATAGTGATTTAGTTACACATATATGTATATATTCTTTTTTACATTCATTTTCATTATGGGCTATTAAGAGGTATTGAATATAGTTTCCTGTGCTGGTAGGACTTTAACAAAACATGTTAAAGTCGTTTACCTGTACTATCCATTTTATATATAGTAGTTAGTATCTACAAATCCTGAACTCCCAATTTAACCCTCCATAAACCCCTTCCCCTCCCTAGTAACCATAAATTTGTTTGCTATGTTTGTGAGTCTGTCTCTGTTTTGTGAATAAGTTAAATCAAGCTTCTACCATGTAACAATCGATCATATGTTTGTCTCTCCACCCTCTGTTCCCACCCAATCCATGCCCATAAACTGTCTTACTCCCTAAAAATGAGACATAAATTTAGGCTTGATGGCTGAAAACTATTAATTCTCTAGCATCATATTCTGTAGATGTACTCCTTAAAGAGAAACCTACACTTGCTCCATTTTTTCAATCATTAACCAAGAGATTATCTATTAAATTGCTTCAATTAGTTTACAGTTTTCTAGATGCTAAGTTAAAAAGAAAGTGGTGAATAACATTCATTCTCTGTTCCCTGAGAGAAATTAAGAAAATGAAATATAAAACAATAAAACAAATAAAACTGTTTTAAACATCTTACTGCAGATTATACCAAACATTATATATCTATATCCTTTAATTAAATTTTACGCGTGATCCTTAATATTTAAAATGATACCTAAGTCTAGTTGTAGCAGATATAAGTATACGTAAGTATTAAAAAGCAGAAATATAATTTAATCCTAGGAAACTTATGTGAGCTTTGAAACCTGTGAAGGTGAAAAACTGTTTCTTCAAAAAAATATATATTTATTAAGAATGAGTAAAGTTGATATATTAAAATAAGTTCTGTGAAATAATGGTGTATGTAGCTTATATGTTTAGTTCTCTGTGTCACATTTAAATTTTGGTCATGATTATTCTATGTCATTGCTATAAGACTTCAGAGGTTATTTAGAAGCATTCTGCTTAAACTCATTAACATCTTCTCACTAACTTAGTTGATATGCAAATTAACATAAGTATAATTAAAGGTTGTATTCAATTGTCATTTGCAAACAAACAATCATAGTCTTAAATTGATATTTTAATTTTACATCCACTTATGCTGGTATTAGGCAGATATAGACTACTTTCAACTGTCCTTTGCTTTTTATTCTAATTAGTGTGGCCCTTCACAGGTGTGGCCCATCACCAGTGAGAAATAAGTTGTGCGTGTAGTACTACATCAACACTCCATCCTTTATAGTTAGTGAAGGAATAACTAGTCAATCTCTTTATGTGACTGTGTCACAACAAGGGATATGGCTTTTTAAACCACTTCTGTTGTTGTTAGGTAGATAGCCTTTAGTTCTGGAAATATCATGTGTATCTGGTAATTGTATACATGCAGAGACTTCTGAAATCATGGACATGGTTTTCCTTAATCCAACTAGATTGAAGAGCACTCTTTTCATATCATTGGGTATCAATAGGACATAGGAGTCTGGCGGGAAACAGCTAAAGAGAAGAAGCAACAGTGTCAGGAGCTGGATAAAATTTTTTTTTCATGTTATTTGACTTATGTTTATAAAAATTATACAACAGTGGGCACTATTACCCTTGTATGGTCAAGGTAACTAAGACATAAATATTAACTTAATATTCTTGAGGTTGTATATTTAATAAGTAAACTAGAATTCATTCAAAGTGTCCCTGGCTCCAAAATTGATGCTGAATTCACTATAAGTTCAGCTTCTAGGCAAAATTTTAAGGTAGATGGGGTAAGGCCAACTGAGTCTTTGAAACAGGTACTCAACAAAAATTTTCAGATTATATGAGCAAAGGGAACTATAAATCAGGAAAACTCATTATCCATCACACCCCTCAAATGCAAAGAGAAGCTTAGAGGTTTCACAATAAAAAAATAACTCAATTTGTCACTACTATACACTACACACCTTTCTAATTTAATAGATCAATTCATCTAATAATTAAAATATTATTATAAAGTAAATAGTTTTATTATTATCTCCATTTATTGATGATAAAACTGAAGTATAGAGAGAAATTGAATTGCTCAGTGTCACTTGGATATAAATGAGTGATAAAATTTGAACAGTAAATTTCGTTTTAGAGTTAAGTTCTTTTAACCACCATATTATGTTACCTCTTCTTACAGATACATAGAGGAGATTAAAAAGATATATTATTTGTAAGAGAACAAATAAATAAATCAATTTGGGACACTTAGAAATAAGGAGTAAGAATGAGGAGATGTATGCACCGCTATGTTCACTGCAGTGTTATTTATATATAATAGCCAAGATATGAAAACAACCTAGGTGCCCATCAATGGATGAATGATAAAGAAGTTGTGATTCAACGATAAAAAAGAATAAAGTCCTGCCATTTGTAACATCATGAATGGACATTGAGAGCACTATGCTTAGTGAAATAGTCAGAAAAAGGAAAAATAAATATTGTATGATTACTCTTATATGTGGATTCTTAAAAAAAAGAAAAAGAAAAAGAAAAGGAAAGAAAGAAAGAGCTCATAGATACAGAGAATAGATTGGTGGTTACCAGAGCTGGGAATGAGGATGGGGGTGGGATAAAGGGTGTAGGAGAAATGAACAAAATAAATAAATAATAAAAATCAGGAAAAGAAAAAAAAATTTGGTAATCCACAAAAAAAGAAAAAGGAAAAAAAAAGAATAAATGCACAAGATAATCAGTCCACATGGCCACTGAGTTTTATATTATTTTAGGTAAATAAATAGTTTAAAAAAATTCAGTCTTACAATTTCTAATTCATCTTTATATCTCCCTGTAAGTGGTACAGTGTTCCACATATTAGTTACTTAATAGTTATATAGTCAATAAAGGAGTAAATGGATGAATGATCCTTGAAATACAGCAAGAAATGAATCATTGTACCCAAAGCCAAAGGAAAATTTCAATTTCAGAGATATCTAAGTATGAAAAAAATAAACAAAGTAAATGTCAAAATTGAATTATTATGAGCACAAAGGTACAGCTCCTAGCATAGTATTTGGAAAAAAGCAATGGATATAAAAATCAGAAGACAGTATATAAAGATCTAAAACAACAACATTTTCTTCGGATACATCGTTTAGGTCAGATATTCATATTCTCATTCAAACAATATTTAATATTAATTTTCATCTTCTTTTCATTATTACTAAGATCAAGTTACAAGTTTGCTTTTATAAATTTGAATTTATTAGATCAGAAAAATCAGGAGAAAATTTTTAAATTCTGAATGTTAAGCTTGTTAGATTAAAATACCTGAAATATATCTGTCACATTAGGCTTGAATTGAAATATAGAAATTTAAATAGTCAATATGACAGCATAAATAGTCATAAGGGAATGGAAAAATGAAAACGTCATAACAGTATGCTAGGGGAATGTTTACAATCTGTTAAAGATGATCAGGGCTAGAGGGATAAAAAACAATAATACCAGCAAGACACTATTTTTTTCTAGTATAAAATAATTCATTTTTATCTAAGAATGACATGCACATTTTCATAAAATATATTTCAAAGTTAAATATGAAAATCCATTGTAATATTAGAAAGGTTTACCACTGGCATTATACGTTTCTTGATATGTAATTATCATTAAGTGCAAAGACTGATTGGGAAAATATTCAATTATGGAAAAATGATTGTATATTATATGTAAAGAATGGGTAAAGAACATTATAATCTCCTTGATTAAAATAAAATTGCCAAGCATATTAAACATTAATATATAAATAAATAACAGGCACATTCAGAAGAGATGTGAGAGACTAATGTCAAAGTATATAAAGCTTATAGTTATTAAAAACTGAATTTTTTACATCAGAAGGAATTGTTTAGATATTTCATATAAAAGTAGATATGAAGTAAAATTCTATGCAATATTTAAAAAAAGAAAGTATTAACAACATTTTTTTTTTCTGAAAGTAGTAGTTTTCTTTTCAGTTTTCTCAACCAGAACTTTACTTCATATTGAGGAAGTTTTTTTAAAAATAATGTGGGGCTAATATTATGGTAAAAAGTCTTTTGTCTAGATAGCTGAATGCAGACTGGTATTTTGAAACTAAATTAGCATTTAAAATGGAACATTTACATCCTACCAGTACGTTCCAGAATTTAGAAAAGAATGAATGCAGGGAAAGGTCACTGACATATTAAAAATAATATTGAATGTATATATGGAAAAAAGCACTATATGTTTCATGAGGGGTATTCTGGAATATGCAGGATATACACGTCATAAAACCAGTTTTTAAATATATTCATAAATATTGTATTCTATTATATTAAGTATTTTTTAACCAAGCAGACATGATTAAGGGACCACTCAGCTATACTTAAAATATATATAGTTATATCTATTATGTGCAAATATTAAAAAGGTAAATAGATGCATATATATAAATATAAATGTGTACAGATGTGAACATGCATATACACTTATACATGTGTATCTGTATGTTTAGAATGGCAATACCAAAACTTCCCAGAAATTTAGTGTCACTATCTTAAACATGTTAACGAGTCCCTTAAACATAATGAACTAAAGTGCCCAAAGATATAACATCTCCCCAGCCTACTAAGATCTGTAGTTTGGGTCCTGTCTGATGGATACCCTTCATCCAACTTACACTTCAAGAAATTTCATCAATCTCTTGTTCCGTTTTCCAAAGAGAGAAAGAATACAGCATGAATGAGATCTGAGAAAAATAAAAGCCTAGTGTTTGATAGTATTTTCAATTCTAATCTAAGCCAGTGATATTTGACAAATTGTATTTATTTTCATCAATTCTAAGAGCAAAGGAATGGCAAATAGAAAAGATAATTGGGCCTCCACTACATTTATTCTAAATGGAGAGTTCATATAGGATCTGATTTTTTCATAGATGGCAATTAACAGAAGCTTAGGTACATTAGTACAAACTTTTTCAAGGTTCCAGTATAGATGTCTACACTGAATATAAGCAAGCAAAATAAAATATATTTATCACTTATTTTGCATTGGGAATATTGGTTAAATAACCAGTCCATTATCAAATAGCTGGAAAGTAAAAGAGATGGGGAGAAACTTTCAGATCAGGTTGTTTGAATACAAAGTGTTGGCCATTTTCTTTGCATATTTTCTTTATAAGATCATAATATTGTTCACCCAAGCCTGGAGGAAGAAATTACACCAGAGTCTGAAGTAACTAATATTAACTTGGTAATGATTATGTAAATACTTTTTATTAGTTTTGGTTTTTGCTGGTATTTCAATAAATGTGACAGCAATAGAAAATTAGCTTTCTTTTTAACTCTATTTTTCAATATATGAAAAATTAAACAGATTAACTTATGTTCAAAGTAATCACTGAAATACTAATGTGATATTTTTAAATAACCACCCATCTCCTCATTTTCTCATCTTTGTATCATCACACTTTCAACTCCAAGCTAATCAAATAAAGATCCTGCTTTGTTATGTACAGGTTAGTCTATAAAACCATCTCAAAAATTAAAAACGGAATTATGTGATTTAACTCTGAAAAACTTATATCCAGGTACCAAAAGTTGAATACACACACACAGACACACACACACACCCATTGTTTTGGGTTGTAAAAAATGTATCACTTTTAAGTGAATGTTTAATAGTGTCATAGCATAATTTAATTATTAAGAAACCTTCTCTTCCTTTGAAATTCTTTATGACTTTTAATTTTATCTTTCTTGTAAACCCCTTCAACATATAGAGTTTATTAGCCATCATTTAAAGCATATACTTTGCTACTCAGAGTGTGGCCAGGGACCAACTGCTTTCTCATCATCTGGAAGACTTGTCAGATCACTTAAACTTACTGAATCAGAAATGTGCATTTTACTAATATCCTTAGGCATTCCCTAAGTATATTAAAGTTTGTGACATAATAATTTCATACCAATATATTGGCGATTTGTATTAACTAATATTTTAAGTTCCATCATTTTATCTCTGAATAAAGATATAAAGTTAGTTGAGGATAAGAACTTACGAAACTTTTGTGCCCTAAAAGAAAGTCTAAAGATAACAAGTAACTCATTTAAGAACTGAGACTATAATTTTCAGCTACCAGCTATTAATGTACAGAAACCATCATGCTGGAGTTTTAGTTCATAAATTACAGATTCATGTACTTGTTGTCTCCCTGGGATGAATGTTCTGTTTAAACATTTCACAGATCTGCACTTTCTGATGCCTATATTCATTTGGGTTCTACACTGCACCAAGTTTACTCACAAGGTATGTATTAACACAAGATGTTGTATGATTGTAAATAGAAAAATATAATTATTGCTCAATATCTAAGAGTACTTGAAGTAAAAGATCCTTTGCTTAGAAAGTAATGACTGAAGTACATTTGGAAACACAAAAACCATCAGTCGTATAACAGTCTATGTACTCAATGAAATGGTAAATAGATGGAGATTCTTGCATCCCTTGAGTTCAATTAAATCAAATGGTTTGCTTTGTGTTTTTAAATTATAAGGTAATCTTTGTTTAACAGCATTCAAGCACATTTTCTAAATAAACCATTGAGCATTTTTCGAGACTCTATGTGTTACAAACTGAAGATTCTTTATTCATTATTATCCTCAAATGGTTTAACTGGAGACTAAACTGTGTATTATGTTCCAAAAATAAAATTATAGAATAAAGTGATACTGTATATCAAACACTGTTAAGCGATATTACATCTATGCAGGCAAATGGCAATGCAAACATATCTATATCTAGGTATACATATATAGGGATACATGTGGTAAGTAGATAGATTCAGCTACCTATACACAAAAACATGGGTATTCAGGTATAGGTACCAGATATACTTAATGTCTTTCTATTACAAAAGTTTAAGTTTGGTAATCATTATTGAAGTTACAAGTCAATTCTCTTCATTTGACTCAGAGAATCATGAGGCTCATGGGATAACCTACCTTCTAAGAAACATTCAGCGAGCAGTAGAGCAAAGTCTAAATTGGGCATCCTGACTCCAAGCACAGTAATCTCTTCTGAGGTTCCCTTTTTCATCAATGACTTTCTATTAGGCTCTTCACATTGCCTAATTAACATATATTTTAAGAGTCTGAAAAAAAAAAGTAGGTGCTACCAATAAAACATGTATTTATTTTAATGTCAAAGAATTCAATACTTTTAGCAGTGTTCTTTCCTTTTAACAGCCCAGTGGGATTCATTCTGCCACTTTATTCTTTAAAGCAATGTGTCCTAATTGCATGTGAAACGTTACACTGCATTAGTATGAAGGTATAATCAATAAATGGCCAGTTCATTCAGTATTTTGAAGACTCTGCAGAATGGAAGGTCATGCCTGATGGGAATACAATAGCAAGAGTGTCACCAAGTGATTAACAGCGACTCCACAGTAATTAGAGTATTACTTTTACTTTGACGCAGTGTTTAACTTGGTTAGTACCTAAAGTGAAATTTAAAATCAAGCTCTTTTTGCTTTAAATATTTTACCAGCAACCCAATTCCTGACTGAAACGTAAGATCAGTACCTAACTATAAATGTCCTTGAAGTATAGTCCATCTTTAGGAGTCTACTAGATCAGTCAGTAGACACCTTTCAACAAGTGATAATGTAAAACAGCTGAAGAGGCATATAGACAAATTTCTAAGAATTTTCTTCAACAAATATTTACTGTATATCTGAGCAGGGTGCTGAATTTAGTATGGTAGTGGAAGCAAATAAATACTATAAATACTATAACCAACAAGCTTTAAAAATAATAACAATGATAATAATAACATAAATGGTAATTTACTTGTATTAACAAGTTTCTCCCTGGGCATTATAATCTCAATTTTGTAAGTGTGCAAACCAAGATAAAGAAAAGTTAAATTACCCGCTTAGTATCATTCAGCTGTTTGAATGTTCATGATTTTAACTCAAGTTTGTTTGCAAGAAAACTATTCCGCATTTATGTCATATTACAGAAACACAGGTTCCTGCTCTCAAAGGGTTCATTATCTAGTGACAGAACACAAAATGTGCAACACAACTAAGCACATTTAGAAGGTGTAAGCAAAGGTTTAAGCAAAATGGTAAGAGGGCTCTACGGAGTTAGTGTTTAAATCTGGCTTGAGAAAATGTAGCATGATCTCCAGATAGAGTAAATATTTGACCTTGGATTTGGATGGTAAATTCTGATGGACCAACAAACAAACAAAAAAAGATTATGTTATTTCAGTGATTTTGAAGGCTGTGAGTAAAGGGGAGTCAAAAAAGACGGTGGCATACCCAGATATTAACAAGCAGTTTGATACCTACAAAATACAAAATACATAAAGAAAAGCAGAAGAGGATTCAGTAGCTAGAGATAAGATTATATGAAGTTATAAGAAGAAAGTATATAATTGCTGTACACCAGAAATTGACACAACATTGTAAACTGACTATACCTCAAAAAAAAAAAAAAAAAAAAGAAGAAGAAAGTTTATGAAGTGCTCAAATTGCAATGGTAAGATATTTTGAATTTTTTCTACTGGCAATAAGAAAAACATAAAAAATGAACAGTGAGATTACTCTGGCAATGTTCTAAGGTGAAATGGCATGCAGAGTGACTGAAATCAAGAGTGTCATTTGGAAGGATATTGCAAAGGATTTAACTGCAGTTAGATACCCTTCTCCACTTATCCATAGACCTAATGAGAAAGTGTATATCAATAATACTAATTTTGATAATGACATGCATTTTGATATCATTATATAGCCTAATACTACTACCATATTCAATACTGGGGGAGGGAGACATGAAAAAGACAATTCAGGTATTTTATCAACATTGCAAGATGCAGAATTTGTATTAAAGAAATAATGATACCTGCTCAGACTCATATAAACAATAACTGAAAAAAACAAAATGAGACTTTGAGTCTCCTGACCTTATCCATCATATCTTACAGCAAGTGCTAAGTGACAAAGGTAAAAGATACCACATTTTAATCTGCATTTATAAATATCAATATTTAAATTGGATATCTGTTTTTAAAACACTGAAGTTATATGAAATATGAAGTCATAAGAAAGTTTATAATTGCTGTTTATAAAATACTGAATAGATTTATACTTCATAGGTGTTTGCTTATTTAAAATTAGAACACCATACTAATAATTAATTCAATAATTATTTATTGGTAGCACAAACTAATCACTGATAAAGAAAGAAGCATTACCCATCCCTTTA